>NW_015387340.1:192195-231308 GCF_001527695.2 Protobothrops mucrosquamatus
AGAAGAAGAAGAAGAAGAAGAAGAAGAAGAAGAAGAAGAAGAAGAAGAAGAAGAAGAAGAAGAAGAAGAAGAAGAAGAAGAAGAAGAAGAAGAAGAAGAAGAAGAAGAAGAAGAAGAAGAAGAAGGCAAGACAGAGGTTATGTGAATTTTGCCATATTTTACAAACTTTCTTTCTGAAGTGAATCCCTGCAGTTGTTAAATGAGTCACACGGTTGTTAAGTGAATCTGGCTTCCCCGTTGAGTTTGCTGGTCAGAAGGTCGCCAAAGGGGATCGCCTGACCCCGGGACTCTGCGACCGTCGTAAGTATGAACCAGTTGCCAAGGGTCTGAATTTTGATCACGTGACCCTGGGGATGCTGCAACGGTCATAAGTGTAAAAAACGGTCCTAAGTCCCTTTTTTTAGTGCCGTTGTAACTTTGAGCAGTCACTAAACGAACTGCTGTAAGTGGAGGACTTCCTGTAAATGTAAGAATTGATGTTTCTCTAAGCATCTCCACAGATATTTCTCCATAGATGTTTCTTTAAGGCAACTAGTTGTTTTTGGCCTCTCAGCTACTTCCATCCTCCACCATCCGTCCATTGTGAGTGTCTCAGAGCCTTTCCATCTTTACATTCCACAAACTCCTTTTCCCAACCACAAAACTCCCTTCTCACAAAGACGTCACACAACACCTCTTGACTGCTCCCTTGACTCACTCCTGGGCTAGGCGGGTGACACACGGGTCCGGCGACATGACTCAGAAGCAACTCAGCACCTTCCGAGATGCATCAGCCATGAGGCTGGTGGACCCATCTCCAAACTCAGCTTCCTAATTTGGAAGACAGAGTTGGAAGGGACCTTGGAGGTCTTCTAGTCCAACCGTCTTAAGTACATGCCAGTTGCCAAGCTTCTGAATTTGGATCACGTGACTGCGGGAATGCCGCAACATTTTGCGTGATAAAATGGTCGTCGTTCACTTTTTTATCCCCTGCCGTTGTAACTTAGAACAAGTCACTAAACTAAACAAACTGTTGTAAGCCGAGGACTCCCTGTACAGTCCTTGTTTGGTAACCATTCAAAGTTTTATTTATATTTATTTATATTTCTCATTTCTAGCCCGCCCCTCTCCCTCTAGATGGGACTGGTGACAAACGAAGTGAGTTAAGAAGAGACTGGACAGCCGTTTGTCTGAAAGGGTACAGGGTTTTCCTGCCTGAGCAGGGGGTTGGACTAGATGACCTCCAGGGTCCCTTCCAACTTTTTTATTATTATTATTATTATTATTATTATTATTATTATTATTATTATTATTATTATTATTATTATTATTATTATTATTATTATTATTATTATTATTATTATTATTATTATTATTATTGATCATCGCACAGTCAGCCAGATGTTCAGACTGGATTTGGCATTTTGTCTACATTATTATTATTATTAGAATGGTCCTAGGGGGGAAAATGCCATCACTAAGCAAGGCGATTGTTAAGTGACCCACCCCCCATTTTATGACTGCCGTTGTTAAATGAGTCAGCTATTTCTCTCAGCAAAAGCACTAGCACATTCAGGCAGGAAAGCCGATAGGTAGATATATTTAGACACAACAATAATTATAGATCACAAAACTCCCCCAATATCTTCCGTCAGCCCAGAACTAAATGTCAAAGCTGGAACAGAAGTTGCGGCACAGGGGGGGGGGGAGGAATACAATTCTGGAGAAAAAAAACTCACCCAAGCCCAGCCAATTATTTTTCCCTGGGTCTGCTCCAATTACAGATCCTCCTTCCTATCTGTCCAGATTTGCATCCACCTCCAGACAACTCAAAATTGCTTCCTCCACCTCTGATCATCTGTAATTTTTTTGCAAACGCTCTAAATTCCTCCATCGCCTTTTCGTTCCTTCAATGCGGCACCCAGGGATGCTATTTTTTTTTTTTAAAAAAGGAAAAACACAATCTGCTTGTTTCCCATAAATAGACTATCGCCCACCCCTCAAAAAAAAAAAAAGTAAGGCGGAGAACTGGGGAACAAGGTGGAAAGAAATTAAAGAGGGAGAACTCAACGCATTTCACCAAGTGGTTTTCCATCTAGGCAGACATTTTCCTAGGCGGAAAAAAGAAAATAAAGTTGGTTGCCTTGAAGACGGAAGGGGTAGCAGAACAGATGTTATTCCATCCTCTCTCTCCCTTTTCAAGTTTTAAAACAGCCCCTAATTAAGTCACTTAAAGGAGATCTAATTAGGTGCTGTCGGGAGACATAGCCATTATCAAGACATTTCAAAAGCAGGAGGAAAAGAAAGAGGGGGGGGGGCATTATCAGAAAGGAATTTTTAATAGACTTCAGTTATACCCCCAACTGCATTTCTTACTTAGACCAGCTTCAGAATATGCAATCTTCTTTTTAAATTCTAAATGAATTCTGAATAGTCCAAAGCTTGATTTTAAAAAAAGCAGTCAGGGGCTGACACTGAAATTGAGGACAATCACGTGAGGACCTGCTTTATAACTGTCACAAGTTGTTGTAGGTTATAAGCTGAGGACTATCTGTATTAATTTTAAGCAGTGCTTCTTCCTATTAACTTAAGGGACAAAAGTTAATCCAATAAATGCCAAAGTTATCGGTTATCACAAAGGCATTTCAAAAGCAGAAAGCATCCTTTTCACGCTGTCACAAACAGGAAATTCTTTATTTTCTTCCAGCAACAGAAAAAAAGAGAAGAAAACATCTTTTTTAAAAAATCCATTTCTTACAATCCAGCTGTTTTTATTTATTCATTATTGTTGTTATTATTTATTAAATTGGCATACCAGCCAACTCCTAGTGAAGTGACTTTGGGCGGTTGAGAAAAAAGAAAGAAAACAAGAAAAGAACATTTTATTTATCCGCCTTCAAACGGTTCAATTGAGTGGGTAGCTGACAATACAGAAAACAGAATAGAATAAAAACAATATAAGGCAATGAAAAAACAATGCCCCGGAGGCTGCAAAAAACACAATTTTTCCATCATGCCAGGCTTTTGCAATTTATTAGCAGGTTTAAGATTGTGTTTGGTTCCTGGGAGCCCTGCAAACTCCATCAAGGATTGAGAAGGAAGGAAGGAAGGAAGGAAGGAAGGAAGGAAGGAAGGAAGGAAGGAAGGAAGGAAGGAAGGAAGGAAGGAAGGAAGGAAGGAAGGAAGGAAATATTTCAAAAATAATCAGAGTTGTCTTCAAGATCAAGTCATTATGTGAGTTTCCAAAATTAGTCCTTCCAATTTTCCAAAAAGACTGACATAAGGTGTACCAACCCTTTTGTGATCAGTGACTGCAATAAAGACCACTTCTCAAGCCATCCTTTCACTCTTAGTGTGTGCAGACCCCTCCTGCCACCCTGTGGTCATTTTCACACCCAAACACAAACACACCAGCTCTGCTTGACAGCAAAGGGATGCTGGAAACACGGCAGCCAGGAAGCCAAATTTCTCCGTCCAGATTTGCAGTAGGGGCCGTCCTCGACTTACAACGTCAGGTGGAAGCAGATTTTTTTCATTGCTAAGCAAGGCAGTTAATAGATCTGTGTGCAATTTTACAACTTTTTTTTCCCTTTTGGCCAGGGTTCTTAAGCAAATGACCGTTAAGTGAACGATGCTAATGGGCAAATGATGACAAATGAGATAATTCAGAATTATCTCATGAGAGGAGCTGCAAAGATAAGGCTCGGCTTAAAATTTCTGCAGCACTTCTTCTTAATTCTAGGCTTTGGGATCCTCCTGTTTCTCCTCTGGCATTTTGCTTAAGCTGTTCAGTTCAGGCAGTCCTCAACTTACAACAGCTCATTTAGTGACCGTTCGAAGCTACAGCGGCGCTGAAAAAAGGGACTTGCGCCATTTTTCACCCTTACGACCGTTGCAGCATCCCCGTGGTCACGGGATCAAAATTTAGATAAGACTCATATTTATGACGGTCGCAGCGTCCCGGGAGGGGGGGTCACGTAATCCCCTTTTGCGACCTTCTGACGGGCAAAGTCAATGGTTTCACTTAATGACCACATGATTCAGTTAACAAGCACAGTGATTCGCTTAGGAGCAGTGGCAAGAAAAGTTGTAAAATGGGGCGAGAGTCATTTAATAACTGCCTTGCTTAGCAATGGACATTTTGGGCTCAGCGGTGGTCGTAAAACGAGGACCACCTATATTTGCAATCCTGGAGACCTCTCTTGGGCTTCCTTGGGTGGACCAATGAAATCTACCCTGCTCCACTTTGCGCCAGATTTGACCATCTTCGTAGGAGACAGATTTTATCCCGAGAAGCTGAAACTGGTGCAGATTTGATAACAGGAATCACAAATCTTTTCTCCCTCCAGCAGCAAAGAGATTCATTCAGCACTTCTCCAGGAAATCAGAAAAAAATATATATATATAAAATCTGTTCCTCTTCTTCAGTGCTGCCAAACCCACGCAAATGTGAAAGTCAGCAGCGATAAGGATATTTATTTATAGGTCTGATGGTGCATTTTGCAGACGTGACCCTGCGCAGAAAAAATGCAGACACCCCCCCACCTTCCTGGCAGCAGCTCCAATTCGGTGAAGGGGCTGGAAAGTGCGCAATGCACCCTCCGTGTTTGGGGAATCTGCTGGCATGATTAAAACCATGGAATTGTCTCATCCTGTGAAAATTTGGGGGAACTGTGTAATGCTCAGTGACCCCTTCCGAAACCAAGGGGTGGGGAACATAGTTCTTTTTTTTTCTTCCCAATTCCCCCCCTCCCTCCATATAGAAAGACCTCTGTTTTAATCTCCACCATCTCCAGGTTAGACAGGCTCCAGTTATAAATCTGGAAGCGTCACTGTGGGACGGTGTGACCTTCCTGATCATCTGAGCCCACAGGCTGACTCAGTTAAAAACAATTTCCTAAGCTTGCACATTTCCAGCAATGCTGGAAAAGGATCCGCTCTAGACCTCAACTCTGATGCAATTCGCTGAGCCTTCTTAAAACTGAAATTCGGAAGAGTCTTGGGAAAAGTTTCATTTTTACAAGTCAGATCTCTCCGGATACAGAAAAAAATCTTGCATGAAAGCCCTTTGGCTGTTGGGCTACTTGCTAAACAGCTCTTAAAGGACAACTTGGAAACACTCAATTTAACAGACTAATGTGTAAAATGGGGGGTCTGTTAAATCAGAAGGCCCGTTAAAACAGAATTTAATCTATTATTTGGAACAGCACCTCAAACGCAAAGTCCAAACGCGGTTCCCAAGTAGAAACAAAGTTAATTGTATTCTTTGTTGTTGTGGTTTTAATCAAATTGGTCAATTTAGCCATCTCTGCTAATTCCATCATCTTTGGCATTGTGGGAAACAAATTGCCCTTCCGTTTTTGTTTCTGCATAAAGTATTCTTGCTGCTATCAACATACATAACATCTCTCTCTGTATCTTTGGCACTCTAGCCATGGATCAAATAAAGTTATTTCACCCCTTGAAAAAGCACAAGGACAGGTTTGACCCATCCAACTTGAACACCGCTAAAAGTGAACTCAATTAAATCTCACATCCCACTAACCTTATGAAACCTACTTATCACTCTGCGGTGCCATCGTTCCTCTTAATAGCCTGCCAACGCTAGAAAAAAAAAATCTGTTTCCAGAGGAACTAAACTGCAGAACTAAACCCAGAAGATAAAGCAGAAGGAGCAAAAGTTGATCAACTTTTCTTTTCTTTCAAAAGAGAGAGAAACCCACCAACCTTTCTTACAATTGGAAAGAGCTACGAGGCCCTGATGCAAACTTGGCTGGTCCTAGAACGAGAATTCCAAATTCAATATTTCATTTTAAGGTGTTTTTTTTTTTAATCACGCAAAGCTTCATAAAACTGCAAGGCCGAATAGGGAGCAATTGGGTGGTTTGAGTAACTGAGAAGCATTAAAAAAAAAAAAACCCACCATTTCCATTCAGAGAGATTATTCTGTAAAAACTGTCCTCCTGAGGCTAAACAAAGTTTTGGCTGATCTTTAATAGGTGTGTATTTCTTTTCTTTTTTTCTTCTTCTTTCAAGTTATAGTCTTCTTTTCTCCCTGATCAATTCGGATACCCAGAATTTTTACCAACATATGGTGAGAAGATTCTAGAGAAGTTCATTTCCGCCGGGGAAAAAAATCTGGGATTTTCCCCAACCAAAGATATTAAAGCACAAGCAACTTTTTAAAAAAATGATAAACATCCCATTCAGTTGATTGATGTTAGATCATAAGGGCCCATGTTTGAACAGGAAAATGAAGTTGGCTTAAAAGTTATTGGATCAGGAGTTTTTTCTCTCTACAACTTTCAAAATCTCTCCCCTGAAAGACATAGAAGCATGAAGTTGTGGAGTTGGATGGATCCACAAAGGTTATCTAGTCCAAACCTCTATAAATCAGTAAGAGTCTCTTTGAGAAGTAGCTAACCAGTCTCCTGAAGAGAACTGATTAATTGTTCTCACTGCCAGGAAATTTCTCCTTAGTTCCAAGTTGGGTCTCTTGTGTTCAAAAATTACTCAGCAGGTATCAGCTAAGGTGGGAAGCTAGGTAGAAGTGAAAAGAACACCACCTGGAGATCTCAACAGTAGAAAAAACTAATACAGGATGCTGAAAAACATTGGGAAGAAAAGTGCTTCCAAAACACTGCCAAAAACATCAGCATGAATGTGTCTGCATAATCCCCAGGAAGCAAGTATGATTTTTATTTTTTAAAAAAACCATTTCTTCATCCTTTTTAAATCTTTCAGATGCCAAGATAACCTTAACCGCCTTGTGAACTCCGAGTCACACCAGGGCAGTGTGCTCTGGCTAAGACCCAGCACAACAATGTTATGTTTGCTTTTTCAGTTATCCCACTGGGTTGAAATTATCTGTAACTCAAACCCAACGTCTTAACTACCCACAGAATAAAGAGGCAACAAGAACAGTGCCAGCTATGCAAATGAAAGGGGCTTGTGTGTGTGTGTGTGTGTGTGTGTGTGTGTGTGTTGACTATACTTTGTGCGTTTGGAGCACAAGCAGCCTGTGCAAAGGTAGGAAAGCCCAACCCTAGCACTACATCCCTGAGAAACAGGCAGAGAATCGAACGTGGTTCTCTGTGGTTGTTGCTGAACGGCGAAGCAAACCACAATTGAAAGATTTCGGACGCAGTCCAGATCTCCCTGGAGAAGACGACAAGGCTGCCAAAAATGAGACACACA
Organism: Protobothrops mucrosquamatus; assembly: GCF_001527695.2. NCBI lineage: Eukaryota > Metazoa > Chordata > Lepidosauria > Squamata > Viperidae > Protobothrops > Protobothrops mucrosquamatus. The sequence goes on from NW_015387340.1 coordinate 199,372, forward strand.
AACCAGGGGTCGAACGGAGCAGGAGAACCAGAGTCAAACCACAAGGCCAAGGCTCGGCTTGGGCAACTGTTTGGAGAATCAATTTGGAAAAAACAGATCTGCCTCTTCACCCGTGAATTAAAGAGAAACCAAAGTCAAAAGTTCAACTCCTTCCAAAGCCCAGGACGGGTTGAACCATCTTTCCAGGGCTGCAGAGGCCAGCAAAAGCTGAGAAAGAGGCGGAAAGAAAGTCTGTTGAACACCAGAAAATCTTGTTTTTCAAGCCCCTTAAGGATCTGGGTGGAAATGTATTTGTCAATCAGGGAAAAACTCAACCAACATCAACAAACGTCAGGATCTGCCTGTTTGCAAAAGGACAAGAGCAGAAAAAAAAATAAAAGATTCTTCTTCCAATTGCACCAGAAGGGCTCCCCACATCCAGCTTTAAAACAATCATGGTTTGCTTGCCAAGCGCTGTATCACATCATGCTACACCCACAAACTTGGTTTACAAACCACGATGCCCTAAACCAAGCAGGCCAATCCAGGTCAAGCAAAACGATTCACCGAAGCAGGATGCTTCAGCCAAGCCATTAACCTTCTCTCTCTCTAAGCCAGTTTGAGAGGCCAGACACCTTCCCATTACCAAAATATTTTAATTAACCAGCCCAAAATTCAATTTTCCAACTCTTAAGATCCCGAAGCTCCATTCTCTGCCATCCTTCCCACCACCAACCCTGATTTCAGCCGATTGGAGTTAATTTAGTTAAAAGCTAAAAAAAAAAAAAAAAAAAAAGCGGAATTAACTTCCTAGGAAGAGGTGAGAGAGATAAATAAATGTATAAATTAAATTAAATAAATAAGGGAAATGTGTCTGGAGCCAAATTAATCACCCAGCTGATGAAATGATTACTAAGTAGCTCAAATATTTTATTTACAGGCTTGCAAGGAAAGCAAATTAAACCCTAATCAGAAGCAATTCAATACGCAGATCACACTAACACTTATTGTGGTCGCTTTCATGTGTCATGCGAATCCCACGTTTGTGGTTTGCAAACTGGGGTTTAGCCTCTGCAAAACTTCCTTTTTCTTATTTATTCAGATTTATTTTCTTAGATTTTTCCCCCCCTAATAACCAGAGACCAGATTTTCTTATTTCCCTTCTCATTTTTCTTCAGGCCAACCATGGGAAGCATCTGAAAGCTACCTTAAAAGACCAGCTATGTTCACACAACCTATCAAGCCATTATTGTTGTTAACTACAGTTTGTTAAATGACTTTGGGTTGAACCACGGTTTAAACATCACAACAACGTGCGGTGCCCAGCTTACATATTGTGATATGCCACAAACAAGCGTCACAGCCTCCTTCTCTTTCACACCTCCTCTGGGTAACACAAAAAAGCGAACAGCGTGATAGTTGTTATGTACAAACAGGTAGCCCTCGACTTACGGCCAAAAATTGGGAACCAAATTTCCATTGCTGAGCAAGGCAATTGTTAAGTGGACTGCGCCAACTTTATGATGCTTTTTGACGTGGTTTCAATCACGTGACCCTGGGGATGCTGCAACGGTCGTAAGTGTGAAAAACAGCCCTAAGTCATTTTTTTCAGTGCCGTTGCAACTTCAAATCGTCGTAAGTGGAGGACTACTTGAATTTTCAGTCTTAAAGGCTCAGCCGCCCCCCTCCCCCATGCAAATTCACCTGGCCAGGTTAAGCGTGCCGTGCGAACCCACCTACCCTGTTGGAAACAAACCAGAACTCTTACCATGCTCCAGAAAGACGTTGCAATGGGTCCCCCCTTGCTTCGAGGCTTCCTTCTTCACCCCACCCTTGATAAAGTGCAGGGCGGGAAGACTCGGCCTCCGTTGGTCGCCCAGGACTTTTCCAGGTTGCTGACCCATAGATTTCCTCCCACACACGCGACACACCACGGCCTTTCCGAAGGGACAGGAAACTCCACGTTGCGTTCCAAGCACCACCCTTTAAATGAAAACACACGCTTTTCTGTCTTTCCCTCCTTCAGCCCTGCGTCAAGTTGCGAAGTTCCACTGGGTCACCGGGGCCGGATTTGATGGAGCCCTCCTTGGCTCCTTTTATGCAACTTCCCCCTGTCGTAAGGTGAGGTCATCCGAGTGCAAAAAGTCAGACCAAGAAATGCCCCATTTTTCTGGCATAGCGCAGGTGGAACCCCCAAATCTCTTTGGCTTCAAGTATTATTCCAGCTGAATCAACAGAGTCCAAGAACTGTACTTTTTTTGTCCTTCAAAAGACCCCCATAAAAGTTCCCAAACTGCCATCCGTAGCAGGAGTGGAAGGAAAAGGGAATGTTGCAGTATTATTCAGGCCGATGCAAATCTTTATGAATCCCGTAGTCATTCCGTTGTTGTTGTTGTTGCTTCTGCTCCTCCGATTCTGCTCTTTGGACGTTCCTAAGAAGGCAAAATGACAACTGGCGTGGATGGGGGGCATTTTAAGGACCAAACCGCGAAGAAGCAGCGATGTTTGCGGATAAATTCAATAAACACAGCCACAGTCAGATGCTCTGAAAAAGCAAAACATTCGTAAGCCCTTGAAGGAAGAATGAAGTTGGTCCGAAGAGACGGAAGGTGAAAGAGATGGAAGAAACACTTGCATGGGGGGCGGGGGGGGTCATCTCAGGTCAGTGCTGGTCAGGTTGTCCTCAAAGGCAGGTGTTTTGGGGGGGGGGGTCTCTCAAGCAAGATGGGGGCCCAGCATCCCTTCAGAAGCAGCCGGAGGGACCCAGGCAGACTTGGAGCCTCAGAGAATGAGGTTACAGCAAAACAGGGTAGAAAAAAAAGTGGGAAGGGAAGGAAAGGTGGAGAAAACTAAAGGAAAGGAAAAACGTGTCAGAGGGGTGGAATCAGAAAATTGGGGGAGCAGGGGAAGGAATTATGGAGGGAAAATAGGAAGGAGGGAGGGAGGGAGGGAAGGAAGGAAGGAAGGTCTGAGGGAGTAGGAAAAGGAAAAGCGAAAGGAAAAGAAAGGCTAACGAAATGGTGGCCAGGAAGGAAGGAAGGAAGGAGGAAGGGAAGACGAAGGAAAGAAGGGGGAAAGAGGAAGGAAGGAGATGAAGAGGGAAAGAGAAGGAAGGAGAGAAAGAGAAAAAAGAATGAAAGAAAGGAGGGAGGGAGGGAGAAGAAGGGAAGGAACAAGGGAGCTCCGGAGGGCGCCGAGGGTCCCGGGGGGCAGCTGGGGCTGCGGCGGGGGGAGGCCGGGGGGGCTCAGCGGGGTCCGGCCGGCTCTCCGGCCTAGGCAGCGGCGGCCATGGCTGAGGAGGGCCGGCGGGAGGGCGAGGGCGGCGCCCGGCAGCAGCAGCGGCGGCGGGAGGAGGAGCAGCCCGGCCAGCCGGGGCCCGCGAGCCCATCCTCCCCTGCCGCGCGAAAGGCAGCTCCCATGCTCCGCCGCTGCAAGGAGGGTATCCATCATCCCCCGCCGGGAGACCCCCCCCACCCCTCCTCTTTGCCTCGACTGCGCTGGACTACAAGCCCCATCGTCCACAGGGCTGGGCGAGGGCTCCCATCCTCCACTGCCCTCCTCGCCCAGGGGCGTGTCCAGCTTTGGCACTACCCTCCTCTCTTTTCCATCATCCCCAGCCGGCAGAGCCCCCCCCCCTTCTTTAGAATACAATAGAGCTGGGCTGGTAGGGTGTATCTAGTGAGCATTGGACTACAACCACCATCATCCCCAGGGCTGAGCAAAGAATCCTCCAAAGCCTTTTCTCAACCCGATTATCATTTGTCGTGTTGGGCTCTGGTGCCTATCATCCTCTGCCAGGGATGCCCGGGGCCCAGGCATCTCTTAAAGAAGCGATTTCTATTTTATTTAATTTTTAATTAAAAGCAAACTCCTAAATCTCTGTTAATAAACCATCAGTTTAAAAATAATAATAATAATAATAATAATAAAAAACATAAGAAACTAATGTATCTTCAGTTGTTTTTTCTTTTGAAGTCCTGGCTTAACTGTAGCAAGAGTGGATCCTAAAATTGTATAATAAACAAGTTTAAAAATGTAAGAAACCCCCTAAGAAACTAATGTATCCTTTGCCAGTTTTTGTTTTGAAGTCCTGATGCAACAGTTAAGGAAACCTACAAAACCCTTTAAAAATAGAAACAACAGAATTGTGGAGAATTGCACCTCGAAACAAACTCGAAAGACAAATTTTATTTTTTTCCTGGAATTTTCATCCACAAGGAAATAAAAACAGATTTTATTTTATTTTTCCTTAGGCAAGATCCATGCAAGTTGACTTCTGATGACAACCTTGGAAAAAATAAATCTCTGCAGTTTTCTTGGCAAGATTTCAGAAGGGGTTTGCCATTGCCTCCTTCCTAAAGGGCTGAGAGAGAGTGGCTGGCCCAAGCTCACCCAGTTGGGCTTTGCGTTCAAAGCAGGATTAGAACTCAGAATCTCTAGATTTCTAACTTGGCGCTCTGAAACAATAAAAAGGACAAAAACGGATTTTTAAAACCTATTTAACTTAACCATTCATTGCTTCAACAGGAGCCGATATAGAAGCAGCACCAAAAAAATGTGACTGACACTGGTCCTCGGGCTTATGACCGTCACGGCATCCCCATGGTCGTGTGTTCAAAATTTGGGCGCTTGCAACCTCACATGTATTTTACGTGATCGCGATCTTCCCAGCCAGCTTCTTCCGACAAGCCAAATCAATGGGGGGAGGCTGGATTTAAAAAAAAATGGCAAAAATGGGTCATAAAATCGGGCACCCACAAGCACCTTGCTTAGCGATGGAAATTGCGTGTCCAGTTGTGGCTTAAGTCGACAACTACTTGCATTCCAATTTTGCTCCTGAGAATAATTCGACAGAAAAAATTAGCAGATTCCTCTTTGGCGGTTGAGGGTTTGGTTGTTTTTTTTCCCCTTCAAAAGTTTATTGAATCTTTTTTTCACACATCGCTACAAACAGGAATCTCGGCATCTCCCAAACCTGGAGAAACTTTTGAGAGCTACTACAAAATCCGATGACTTCGTTGGACCAAATTCCACAACTCCTGGGACATGAGAAAATGTATTGAGAATTCTCCTTCCCTCGTACAAAGAACTGAGCCGAGGGGACACAATTCAGAACTTGGTTTCACTCCGAATTAAACGCAGCTCTTTTTTGCAGCAACCCAGAAGTTCAACCCAGGCAAAGTTGCAAACGCAGCAATTCCACTTTTTTGCCCCCAAAACAGAGGGCTATTCTCTCAAGTGCCCGAACCAAGGATGTAAAATAGAAATTTAAAAGATTGTTATTTCTTTATTCAACAAATTTATATAGCCTCCCAACTTACTCAGGCAGCTTGTAACATTTTTTTTAAAATTAAGACAGTTTAAAGAGGAGAGATGTAAATTACACAGGGATTGAAGATGGGTGGTTCCTTTTTTTAATATCAGGTTCTTTTTTCAGCTAATGAACAGTTTTGCAGCAAAGAAATCTCTTCCTTGTGCAATTATGGATTTTCAACCAATACTAAACTTCAAAATCAAAAATTTCTCAAGCTGGGGACAAATACTGGAGCTAAGTTCCAGAAAGTAGGAATAAAAAGAATTTACAGAGATGCTGTTTGAGGAAAAGAAAGATGAGAATTATATGAGTTCTTCCTTGCTCTTCCTTCCTTATATGAGCTTTTGATGTTATTCACAGAAAGATAGAAGATGGACCGACAAAAGGACCACAGCTCCTTGTGGTCTACAACAGGAGTCCCCAAGGCCCGGGCCATGGCCCTTCCCTCTCCTCCCCCCCACGCTTGGCCGCCAAGCCGGAAAAGAGGTTGGGGACCACTGGTCTTCTGCTGCTGCTTCCTCTCAGCTCTGGAATTTCTAAAAGGTTCTGTACCAAAAACAGAGAACAAAATCAGAAGGGATGGATGGATGGATGGAAGGAAGATAAAGAGATGGAAGGAATGGGAGATAAGAAAAGGAGGGAGAGAGGGAAGTGAGATAGAAGAGAGGGAAGAAAGGTGAGGGAGGCAAGGAAGAAAATATAGAGATGGAAGGGAGAGGTGGGAGAAGAAGGAAGGAAGGAAGGAAGGAAGGAAGGAAGGAAGGAAGGAAGGAAGGAAGGAAGGAAGGAAGGAAGGAAGGAAGGAAGGAAGGAAGGAAGGAATGAATCCTGGCCACTCCTCACCACTCCTTCTCTGCCATCATCCTTCCAGTTCCAGAAGCCTCTGGCGTGTCTCCAACACAATCTCCTCCACCACTTCTGGTTTGAGAAGGTCTTTGATCTGCAAGAAAGGAGGAGAAATCCAGATAAATGTCTGAAGCCCCCTTGCTAACTTGAGTTCCTCCTGCACCACTCTGGGCACCCCGTCTGCAAATTGCCACGGCTGAAAAACTCGGCTTCCGAAGGCCGCCCCAAATACTGCCAAGGAGTTGGGCCTGAAGCCCAACCGTGTCTTGCATAATCTCGAGGACCCTTCAAACCCCGGGGAAGACCTGGTGCCCAAGTCCACCAGAGATGCCAAATGGAAAAGAGAGGCACTACCTGGTGAGAGAGAGAAGCTTCGTAGCAGTACAGGATGCTCGTGTCGTACAAGGTCATCTTCTGGGACACCAGAGCCATGATACAATTTCGGAGGCGGGAGATGACCTCACGGTCAGGCAGAGGCACCGGCTGGACAGACAGACACGCAACCTTAGCAGCTTCGGGCTTGGTCCCTATGCGTAGTCCTTGGCCTATGACCATTTATTTCGCAACTGTTCAAAGTTATGACGGTGCTGAAAAAGTCCAGCCCTTGCTCCTCCCTCCCTCCCTCCCTCCCTTTCCTTCCTTCCTTCTTTCTTTCCATCGCCTTTCTTTTCTTCCTTCCTTCCTTCCTTCCTTCCTTCCTTCCTTCCTCCCTCCCTCCCTTCTTCTATCTTCTTTCCTTCTTGCTTTCTTATCTATTTATCACACTTCCTAACCACTCATCAAAATCAGAGAAGAACTCTGGGCAGCGTACCATTTAATCAATTAAATTAATCATTTTTTAAAAAAACATAAAAACATTCTAAAATTGCAAAAGAGACTTCCAAGAGGGAGAGCTTAGCAGTGGTTAATGCAGGTGGGAGGGGGGGAATCTCACTGGGCCAACCAGCTCCAGGGTTGCGTGGGCCCTCCACGCAAGGCCCCCCCAGGCAGGTTTTGACCCCTTTGCAGAAGGCCAAGCGCTTGGGGGCTTTCCCCACGAGCCCCCCCAATGTTTTGAAATCTCTTCCGTCACGGTTTCCCCGAGCCTTCAACTCGCCTCCAGGTTCGCCACAAAGCCCCCAGCCTCGTCCTCTTTCTGCTCAGGGGTGGGGTAAATCCAGATGAAGCCGTTGTTGCCAAGAATGATGGAGGCCCCGCATGGCAAGTCGTGGAAGTGAGTTTTCTGACGCTTCACCAGGGACGGGGAGACCTGGACCAGGACCCCCTGGCCAAGCTGGAAAGAGAAAGGAGGCCAGGAGGAATAAAGGTGACGGTCAGCAGGTTGGAAAAAATACAGCATGGACCTCGTGGGGAACCTCAATCACAGCAAGAGGCAATGCTTTGCCTAAAAGCTTCGTGGAACTGAATAACTTTCTCCCCTCTCTTATGTCCAGATATGAAGTACAAGCCAATTCTGATAAAAAAAACACTTTATTCTGATATAAGAAAAAGAAAACCCAGCACACATTTCCAAAGCATCCTGTCACCTCATAAATATTCCATATTGTACGGAGAATCGCTGAAGAATAGAATTTGTTTTTGGGTGGTCTTGACCGCAGTTCTGCCAACTTCACAACTTCTGGAGGCAAGTTATTCCACTGATTAGAACAATTAACCAGTGGAACAACCCGCCTCCAGAAGTTGTGAATGCTCCAACACTGGAAGTTTTTAAGAGACTGGGACAACCATGTCTGAAATGGTATAGGGTTTCCTGCCTGAGCAGGGGGTTGGACTAGAAGACCTCCAAGGTCCCTTCCAACTTTAGTCATTCCTGTTCCCCATTACAGATAGAAGAGCGCTCTCAATGCGTTAAGAAAAATTAAAAGTAGCTCACCTTTCCATATTTGAGACTTCGAGTGTGCAACGAGACTGCCCCGTCAGAAAACACCGCTTGGACTTCGGCCTGCCAGGGGCATTTAAGGAAACAAAACCACGGTGGATTTCTCCTGCATTTCCACCCCGCCGATAAATACAAAAGGACCCGGAGTCAGGAATAAGAGGAATAAGAGTGTCTGAATTCACACTCCGTTATCTTGGGTTTTAGCAAGCTACACATACCCAGCTTGATGTTTTAACCCAAGTCAACCCTAGAAAGGTTCAGTAGTCAACATGGCAATCTGCAGGACGGATGGAACACAGATCCCATCATCCCCGGAGTATGGGCAATGGTGCTCCATCAGCAATGGGGTCCGAACAAGACAGCGCTAATTATTCTTAGATATTTTCTTTTAACTTCCCAAAAAGGATACGCTGACAAGGTCTCCTTCTTGGAGAAAATCTCTCATAGCTAGTTCATCCTCTGCAGATCGGCGTCTCTGGGGAATAAAAACAAATGGAATTGAATTATTTGGCCAAGTGTGATTAGACACACAAGGAAGTTGTCTGCAGTGCAGAAGCTCTCAGTGTACATGCAAAAAAGCAACAGAATGCAAGTATTCCTCAAACTTACGATTCATTTAATGACCATTTAACGGCACTGAAAAAAGTGACATGACTTTCACGTAACAAAAAAAAATAAATTGGGGGGACCAATTGTGTTCAGAAGTCAAGGACTACCTCTAATCAGAGTAAAAAATAAATCCCAAATAATCAGAGTTAAAAAAAAATATAAATCTACCCATTTCTCAATGAAAAGAACATTTCTAACGGTTTGAAGATACACTCACCAACTCTCCACCTGGAAGATTCATGGAAGACAGCAAAAGCACAGATTCTAATCTAGAATTGGTTTCCACCTTCCATCGTTTCTGCTGAACCTAACAAATTTTATAGATAGATATATATGTAAATAAACCCAAACTTCTTCAAAATGCTGTCCCGCCAATGAGCTGAAATAGAAAATATTTGGCAGGCCCTGGACATGTCCTAAACCACACCATTCCTTGGCAGACATCATTTTAGGAGTTTTAATCCTATATTTTACATTCCTAACTAATTGTTCTACACAGTGGACAAGCCAAAGCAATAGCAAATATTTTCAAGATGGCGCTTTCTAAAAAAAAAAAAAAATACAAGTTCAGAACTTCCATGGGGAAAAAAAATTACAGGATTCTTCCTGTTCTGCATATTTCTGGGAAGGGAGGAAGGAGCGCATGTTTAAATCAAAACGTTACCTCTGTAATTCTCCCAACCACGATGTCTCCAACTTCACCGTTGTACCTGCCAGGAAGATCAAAAAGAAATATTATTCGGATTCAGTAATCCCCCAGCTAAAGGTAGAACGTGCAACCTTAGGACGTAATAAACGTGCTCATCTTTAAAGATCCTGTGAGATTATGGGTTACTTTTCAATCGGAGGTCAGAACTACAACAGAAAGCTCAGATCCACGATAATCAAGCAGAAGCATCAAAGCCTTCTATTGAGAGTGATGAATTCTGATTTAAAGGCTTCGCTCCCGGGTTTCTCAACTCAGTAACTTTTGAGATGTCTGGATTTCAGCTCCCAGAATTCCCCAGCCAGCCTGTATCATACATCAATGTATCATACATCGCCATGCTGGCTGGGGAATTCTGGGAGTTGAAGTCCAATCCTCCACAGCGTTACGATTCCCAGGATCATATATATATCTCGAAGGCCAATTCTTTTCTCACCTGGCTTTTAATGCTTTGACACACACCAGTTTGTTCACCCTCTCGACAACTCCGGCCACGGACGCCACCAGCTGCTCATCCCCGAGGTAGGTTCCGTGGCCCCTGGCGAAGCAAAAGGAAAAGGAAGATTAAAAGGGGTGAGGAGGGAAATTGAGAAAAAATGAGAAATGGGGGGGGGGGAAACTACATTGTTTTGGAACAGACACCTTGACTGCAGGCAGTCCTCGACCTACAACAGCTCATTTAGTGACAACGGCATTGAAAAAAAGCGGCTTATGATTATTAAAGGAGGATATTTGTGGCTTCCATCCATGGAAGGGGGGGGGAGGGCACGTGCAGGCCACAGCTAGACCCAAGGGGGCTCCTGAGCACGTGCAAAGCGCAGCCTGGTCTCCATTGGAGCCTCCCCCCCCTCGTGCACCCGCCCTCACCGCATGTATCCCGGGTCCGTGGTGATGGTGTCCCCGGGGGCCACCAAATCCCGGTCTCCGCCGCTGCTGCGAAGCAGGTTGGACGTTAAACGTTTCCTCGCCCCGGGCAGCCTGAATTCCACCGCCGCCATCTTGGCTAACGGCGCGCCGGCCGCCATCACCGCGCAGGCGCAGACAGCCCGCGCAGCCTCTGCGACCGCCATGTCTATTCCTGGCAGGTCCTAGAGGAAGGGGGTTGGGAGCGCAGAAGAAACACTTCCGGCTTCCCTTCGCGGCGCATTCCTCTTTTGCAAAAGAAAAAAGAAAAAAAAGCCACTCTTCTCGCCATGGGCAGCTTGGATGGGGTCAGGGACACGCTGAACCCCCTCCTCCCCCAATCTAAGTCATCATCACCCTCTACAGGGATTTCCCGCGAATGCAAAGGCTGCGCTTTGCACTCCCCCGGCAGAGAGGGTTGTTGCAAAGAGAATAACAGAGGCGGAAGGGACCTTAGAGGTCTTCTAGTCCAACCCCCTGCTCAAACAGGAGACCCTATGCCATGTCAGACAAAAGGCTGTCCAAGCTGCAGGCGCCCGCCCCCTCCTCACTTTGCAATCAAGATCCATTAGACCACTCCCCCTTCCAATGCTTCCCCTCTTCTTTCGAAGCGCCCCTGAGCATGGGCAGAGCGCCGTTCCCGCGACAAGACTCGTCCCTTCCGCCAATTCGCTAGAGATGCCCTGCGTTGGCATAGATGCTTGGAAACCTAAGTTTCAATTCACTTTTCACTAGACTGTTCCTCTTGGGGTTCGCAAAGCCCCGCCGGGTTGAGAAGGCGGCTGCTGTTCGGCTCTGCGCCTATTTTAAAAATGGTGCTCTGTCGCCCTCTTGTGGCTGTTTAGAGGATATAACGGGAACTACCTTTTTAAATTAAAAAGCAAACACTAGTAGTATGTTTTATTTTCTCAGGTCAGGACTTTGCCCGTCAGAAAGGTTGCAAAAGGGGATCACGTGACCCGGGGAGACTGCAACCGTCATAAATATGAGTCAGTTGCCAAACATCTGAATTTTGATCACGTGACCATGGGGATACTAACCCTAATCCTAACCCCTGCTCTACATCAAACTACATTATGATGAACATGCTGGCTGGGGAATTCTGGGAATTGAAGTCCACTGGCTGAGGAATTCTGGGAGTTGAAATCTATGCATGCTATTGGGGAATTCTGGGAGTTAAAAGTCGCTAAGGTTGGGAAACGTTCAATAAATTGTAAAACTGATCTTGGAAGTGAGTGTGAGCTTTCCTTAAAAATCAAAGAAAAATCAGCCCAGGCTAGCAAACGGAATAACGAGGACTAGGAACTTGAAATCACCAGTTCCCTTATTCCCAGAACACAGCAGTGGTAAATTAACTGTCCTATAAAAAGCTTTTCATTCCACAATGTCATATTTTGTTCGTGTTTTATTATTATTCTTTATTTAGAATACAAGAGCATGAGAGATACAAAGATATATTTATATTTATATATATTTATGTATTTACAGCTGTGTACATCATACAATTATTATATAATTGATATTAAAATGTTGGGGGGGGGTTGTTTTGTTTTGTAAATAGGCGTTTTACATGATTTTATGTACAGGGTTAAAGTGACCGTTGTTTACTGTCCATTGACTATATGTATGACGATTCAAGAGAAGGAGAGATTTTCAGAAGCAGCCGGGGATCTTTGTGTTTCTTAAAAATGCATATTTTACAAAATGTCCACTCCTGATTCCCATTTAGGTCCGGTGACGGGAATCAGGTAAAGAAACCGTTTCTTCTATATGCCAAAGGTTGCAGTGAGCACCAAGCCTCTGCAGAACTTCGATTTGACAAGAGAGAGAAATTGCACAATTTTTTCCCCCTCTGGGGAGACCTAGAAAGCTGCAATCCCAATATACAAAGCTGAGTAAAATCCTTTCTTTGTTTTTATTTCAAGTCTTTTTTTTTCTCCTCCAAGTTTTAAACGTGAGTGGCAACGATTTTCTATCCACCAGACAAACTTACATCAGGCGGGAGGAGAGAGACAGAAAAATTTGTGCCGCAGGTGAAAATTATTTTTTAAAAGAGACCAGCTTATTAATTGATTTCCCCTCTGATCAATGCAGTACAACGTCTTGCCTGGGCTGCGAAGCTAAGCAGGGTTAAGCCTGGTGAGTAGTTGGAGGGGACTGGAAAAAAGCAAACGGATTTTATTTATTTGTTTAAAAATCCCTTTTGAACGGTGACCCAACAACGGAAGGAAATCTTCAGAGCAGGTCTTCGTGTTTTGGGGGAAATGGGAATACAACACCCCTGCCAACTAGGCTGATGTTATTTGCAGCTGGTCCTCGGCTTATGACGGGAATTGGGACAGGAATTTCCATCGCTAAGGGATGCGGTCGTTAAGCGAATTACACGTCGTTAAGCAAACGCGGCTTCCTGCATCGATTTTTCTTGTCAGAAGGCAGCTGGGAAGGTCGCAAATCACCATCGCATAACCCCGGGAGGCTGCGACCGTTGTAAATGTGAGCCAGTTGTGAAGCGCCTGGATTGTGACTACGTGACCGGGGGGGGACACAGCAATGTCATAAGTGTGAGGATGGCTCCTAAGTCGCTTTGTTCAGTGCTATTGTAACTTTGAATAGTCACTATATGAATGGTCATAAGTGTGAGGACTACCTGTGGTCCCGTGTTGCAGATGGGAGAAGGGAAAGACGCCACCTTGTGGCTGAAATGGGAAATTAGCAACGGAGGGAGAACTACAGGCTGCCTAAAATCCAGAATTTGCCCCCAAATTAATTGTTCCTTTCTGGGAAATGATCTCTAGTCCCAGGCAAGAAGCAAAAGCCCTAGACTGCAATCCTGTTGACTTAGGGATCTTTTCTTTCTTTCTTTCTTTCTTTCTTTCTTTCTTTCTTTCTTTCTTTCTTTCTTTCTTTCTTTCTTTCTTTCTTTCTTTCTTTTCTTTCTTTCTCACCTCTGGAAAGCCTGAGTGGAGAAACCACTGAGCACAATTTGCCATTCCTTCTTCCCCAGCCCTCTTTTGATGTCCCATCTCTACCACAACTTGCTTCCCCCCAACAGCTGCATCTCCCCAACTGGAGGGGGCCAGAAAACCTTCTTCCTTAGACCTCCCCCCACCCCAAAATGATCCAAATCCTTCCCTGCTGAATTAAAAAGTCTCCTCCAAAAAAAAAAAAACAAGGACCCTTCCCTCGTCTGGCTGCCCCACGAGAGAAGCAAAACCCCGGCTGGCGGGATCCACATCTTCCCCGGCTGTTCATTGGAGCAGAGCTCAGACGGCTGTACAGTAACCCAGGGTTGTGTGTCCGACAGGGGGCAGCCCGAGGCCCCTGGGGACCAGGCCAGGGGGCCACGGAGACCGTTCCCCCCACCGTGCAGCACCGGCTTTCCCTGGAGGAAGCCGCCCCCCCTGTGCCCTGGGAGAGTCCCCCCCCCCGGCCCTCACAGCACCATGGTGGGGATGTGGTGGCCCAGAGCCGTGGGATGGGGCACTGGCAGGGCGGGCGAGTGGGGCTGCAGGACTCCGTTGGGGGGACGGTGCCGGGCGCTTTTCTGGTGCGCCCGGAGGCCAGCCAGCTGCGAGTAGGCGCTCTGGCAGACCTGGCACTTGTAGGGCCGCTCTCCGGTGTGGAGCCGGACGTGGTTGCGCAGGGTGGAGGACTGGCTGAAGCGCCGGTTGCAGAAGCGGCAGATGAAAGGCTTGTCCAGCGTGTGGATGCGCATGTGAGAGCGCAGGTTGCTGCGGGAGTTGAAGCCCCGGTGGCAGATGACGCAGCGCATGCGGCCGATGGTGCTGACCCCGGCATCGGGCACGTGGAAGTCCTCTGTTGTGGGGGGGGGAGGAAGAAAGACAAACAAGGGGAGTAAGAGGGATCCTTCCACGGAGGGGTTTTCCGACAGCAATGCCATGAGAAGCCAAAGGAGATCGAGAGAACTTCAGGAATGGAGATGTTTATCCATCCCTCCCTCTCCATCCATGTCATTCATATCTATCTATCTATCTATCTATCTATCTATCTATCTATCTATCTATCTATCTATCTATCATCTATCTATCTATCTTATCTATCTATCTATCTATCATCTATCTATCTATCTATCTATCTATCTATCTATTATCTATCTATCTATCATCTATCTATCTATCTTATCTATCTATCTATCTATCATCTCTATCTATCTATCTATCTTATCTATCTATCTATCTTATCTATCTATCTATCTATCTATCTATCATCTCTATCTATCTTATCTATCTATCATCTCTATCTATCTTATCTATCTATCATTTCTATCTATCTATCTATCTATCTCTATCTAATCTATCATCTATCTATCTATCTATCTATCTATCTATCTATCTATCTATCTATCTTTCTATCTATCTATCTATCTATCTATCTATCTATCTATCTATCTATCTATCTATCTATCTATCTATCTTATCTATCCATCCATCCATCCATCCATCCTATCTATCGGTTTCATCTCTCTATCCATCCACGTCATTCATCTCTGCCTATCCATCCATGCCATCTAAAAAGATGGTGGAGAAGTTGGCAAAGGTGGAGGACCTGAGTTATCCCTGCAGTGCAACCATGAGTGCATCAGTCGTATCCGTGACTTTAATTTGCCTCTATTGCTAAAGCATGAAACGTGGTGGATGCAAGGGACATCCTCAGGGCTATTGGGGGGCTGAAGTCACGGCAGCTGTGACGTCCGGGGGGCTTGTCCTGGACACCCATGAAGGCGTCAAGCAAGGGGTCAATCCGGAGTCCTCCAGGCGTGAGCCAGAAAGATCCTGCCGACACCAAAGGGGTCTCCTCACCGTGTTTGCTCTTCTTCTGCTCCTCTTCAAGGCCCAGCACTCCAGGGATGCCCAAAAAAGTGTTGTGGGAGTTTCCATACCAGACCAGCAGTTCTTGATCTGGGGGGATCATCTGGAGGGAAAGAAGACAGAACAGGTGTGTGGTTGGTTCTCTTGTGATGTCATCACAGGTGATCTGAATTCAAAAACCTGGCAACTGGTTCATATTTACGACGGTCACAGCGTCCCGGGGTGTGTGTGTTCACCTGACCCCCTTTTATGACTTTCGGCCAAGCAAAGTCAATGGGGGAAGCCAGATTCAGTTAACAACCGTGTGACTCTCTTAACAACTGCAGTGGTTTCGCTTAACGAGTGTGGCAAGGAATGGGGTCAAAATTCACTTAAACGTTTCACTTAGCAAGATAAATGCTGGGCTCAATTGTGGCCGTATGCCGAGGACCGCCTGTGAACACCGTTTTGATGCTCTAAGGAAGCCAACCCAATGAAGCAGGATGAAGTCACAGCCAGCGTGGGGCTTCCTCCTTCCCGTTTAATCTTTTAATTATAATAATAGCTTTAAAAATTAGCCAAATGCAGCCAGGAGGCACCTGGAAAACTAGCCCCTGCCTTGATTCTCACTCAGCTCTTCGGAGGCGCCTACGGCTAAAAAATGAGGACTGCAAGGCCCAGCCAATTAATTAAATCAGTTTAATCAGTTTAATCAGCTCTAATGAACCGGTTCGCTGTAAGGCGGAAAGTATTTATTTCATGAGTTTAAAAACATCCAAAGAGCATCAAATGGGATTTAATTTTTCACGCCGTAGAGAAGTACTTTTGGTGCTGTTTTTTCCCCCCTTTTAATTGATTTTTAATGCAGGTGTTCACATGAACCGCGGGCAGCAAGCCGCGGTGTACATTTGTGAGGGTTTGTGTGTGAAATGACAGACGCCGCACCTTCTGATAGGTGTGAAATCCTTCCTGTGATTTTGCACCTATTAGAAGCAAATAGCTGTACTGTAATTGTCAGGAGTTAGATGGCAACGATTTCTTCCTTTCTTTCTTTAAAAAAAAAGAAAGAGGATTTGTACTGATGTCTTAAGGTCTTGACAGCTTCACCTGTTTGTCCCCTGTCATGTTTTCATGTTTGGTCTCTTTGACAGTGTCACCTCACTGTCATTATCTTTCTTTTTGTGGGTTGCCAGAGAAATAAGCCGCAAATTGCCACCAACAAGCATTTGAAATCGTCTAGAAAAGGAAGAAGAAGGAAAAAAAAGAGAGATACTTGGGGGGGGGGGGGTTTCTTCTGCAAAGACGTTCAAGTGGGATTCTTAACTGTTATTTTTCCCATTAAGAAGCCCAACCTAAGCCATAAAAGAAATGCAGCACCCCATAATAACAGTACTTAGTTCATGCGCGGCACGGAATCACATAGATTTGAGAATGCGCAAGGAGGCACCACAAACATCGCCCGCCTGTTAGCGGGCGCGTTGCTCTTTTGCGTGGCCTGGAATTTTAGCATTTTTCAAACTGCACAGCCATTAAGGTTGTTAAATCGATCAGCGGAGGCTGTAAAGTGCAGTTCTCAACAGCTAGCTTCACAACAAGCCAAGGGGAATTATGACACCCAGAGATCATTTTAAACTTAGTTCCTGTTTTTTTTTTTTAAAACGGCAGACTGTCACTTAGCAAGCGAACTTGGATGTGGCTCGCTTCTTCAACCCAAACTCAGCTAAACGCACATTTGTGACAGAGGGTGCCTTTTCTTTTGGTGCAGCCCAAGAGGCTGCTTTAAAAGTGATGACAGGGCTAAGAAATTTTTATTTTTTTAAAAAAGATTTCTTTTCTTTGGGAAAACCAAACGAAACTGGTTTCTGTAAATACACAGACCATACTTGAGATCAGAAGCAATGAGCAGAGCAGAAGATGCAAACTTGAAATAAGGAAGAATTTCCTGGCCTTGGATGAAGCCATGGCCGGCTCCCTCCTGGAACTGCGGGGTCCCCATCATCGAAGGATGTCAAGCAAAGGCTGAAACCAGCTATTGGTCTGATTTTGGATTGGTCTAGAAGACCCCAAAGTCCCGTATTCTATGTTTCTTTGATGATTCTATGAGTCTCTTCTCCATAGTTCCTGCTTGAAGGAGAAGGACCAACGAGCAGCGTAGAGGCTCTCTTGAGGGAGATACAACGTCAAAATAAGGAAGAATTTCCTGGCTGTGGCAACTAAGAAGCAGTGGTCCAGCCTATCTCCTGGAGATGTGAGGTCTCCCTCACTGGAGGGTTTCAAGCAAAGATTGGACAGGCATTTGTCTGGGATGGTCTGAGGGTTCTGGATTGGACTACTAGAACCTTCAAGGTCCCTTCCAACCCTATGGTTCTATGGCTCTGTGACTCTATGATTCTACGGTTCTATAAATCGATGAGTCTAGAGTTACATGATTCTATATTATTATGACACAATGATATTATAGTTCTATGAATCCATGTTCTACGATTCTATTTTACTGTCATACTACAGTTCTATGAATCTGTGGTTCCTGTCACTGTGATATTTTAGTTCTATGAATCTATGGTTCTGTGGTTCTATGAATGTATGAAAATAAGATGAAATAAAACAAAATACTGCCGGAGATCAGCTTGGTAAGATAATCATCTCCCCGCAGTCGGTAGCCAAGAACTTCTCTTCGTTTTGGCTTCCCTGTTTCATACCTCAATGGCTTTGTAAAAAATGCTGTTTCCAATCTGGACCACTTCCAAATTCTGTTCCTGTTCGTTCCGGGCGCATTTGATGTAGGTCATCCAACTGCGATGATCTTCCTGGCTCGCATCAATGAAGTATCGAACCGTCCCGTCTTCATTGAAGACCTGGGGTTAAAAAAAACCAATGATTAATCCTGTTTTTTGAAAAAAGAAATCTTCAATATCTAATCCTTTATTGACTAGCCATTAAACCACTGTATCTCTACCTTGGCAATTTAAGACAGGTGGACTTCAACTCCCAGAATTCCCTAGCCAGCCTGAGGAATTATGGGGAATAACGCAGAGTTTCTTCCCACTGGGGTCTTAAGTGATTCTTAAACTGTTTGACCTCATGGCTTCTTATCCCAGTTTCAAATAATGTCCTTACCCCCCTATAAAATAATCCTACACCCCATCATTTTACGCAAACAGCCCAAACTGGATGCAGGACTTACAAGTAAGCAATTACACACAGCTGCATCGTTCCCAGAATATGTCCAGATTTATCCCCAGTTTAAGAACGACTGTGTCATATTGTTATAAGGAGAATTAAATTATTGGACATGACTAGATGGTGTACAGTATAAGGTTGTGGAAAAACTGCAGAAAATAGATGGAAATATCTTTGCCTCCATCTCACGAAGACCACAGTGGGCCTTAAAAAAAAAACTCACAGGAGCTTCTAAGAGTCCATGCAAACACATCCTGATTAACCTGGTTAGGAACAGGCAAAAATCTTGGGCATTAAGCCTTTTTAATTTTCTTTGCTGTGTGAGCCACTCAGGGTATTTTCTTGTTTGGAAATCTCTCTCCTGTAGAAATTGAAAAACTTTCAGGGAGCAAAAAAGAAAGAAAGAAAAGCTTGCAAGGAGAAGTAAAGAAAAAGAAAAGTTGCAAAGAGGAAAAAAAAAGGAAGAAAACTCGCAAAGAGAAAAAAAAGGAAGAAAACTTGCAAAGAGGAAGAAAAGAAGAAGAAGAAAACTCGCAAAGGGAAATAAAGAAAGCAGAAAACTTTCAAAGGAAAGAAAAGGGTCTCAGGAGCACAAATGGGTTGGGAACGGAGCTGCTGCAGCGATGCTGATCCGCTGTCAGTGGTGGAGTATCCTAAGTGGGCTTTGCAAAAGGTTTTCTCGGGAGAACTCAAGAGCACGAGAGGGAAGGAATGTATTCAGTTTCACACTTTGCCAATCAAATGGGGAACATCCAGAAAATAGGCTTATTTTCCCATTCAAACCGCACACGGGAAGAAGGCCTCCGTTCTGGGGAACGGCACATTAGGATGCATTCAGGAAGAAATTGCTTTTTTTCTTTTTTTAAAAAAAAATGTTGCCTGCAAAAGGAGGCGCCTGTTAGGAAAAGCTTTGCAGAAAGCGTGCATGCCAAGAACTGCAAAAAACAACAACAACAACGTACAAATTTAAATGCATGTTATTTATAGGCCTGTGTCTCCCACCCAATAGATACGGAATGAACTGAAGTGCGAGGCGGGAGGAAAAAAGAAAAAAAAAACCTTGAGCTTAATAGGCAGATTCCTTTATTCCCAAGTTGAATAGCTGTCATTTGCCTTCATTTATGGAGTTTTGAATAAAGCAAATATTAGAAAGGCACCATTATGTGTCTAATGGCAGCTTAAAACACACATTCAGCTCCTTATTCTCAAGATAGGTAACAAAAACCAGCAACTTCATTCACAGAGCAGGCGAAGCTGGGCCGGTTTTAACCTTGGTTTCTTTTTAGCTGCGTAGCTTTCTGAATTCAGCCTCTTTTCCTAGCCTAAGGGCTCAGGACCTAGGATTAATATTTATTAATATCTAACATTGTTACTGATTTTACCTGTTTTCTGCAGGAGCACAGAATCACGAGCCACCATAAATTAACCAACATGATTATAAGCCGCCCAGAATTATTCTGTGGCAAGAGGGGCAGCCAATAAATTTTACAAACAAATAAACGGGCTGGATTCTGACAACCTCTCAAACATCAAATTAACCGAGTAAAAACTAACCAGGATTTAGAAGGTTGTGAGACTGGAGCCAGCCAACCCTCTCCTGAGCAGGACGAGTGTGAATGCAGGTAGTCCTTGATTTATGATCCCAACAGAGCCCAAACTTTCTTTCGCTAATCAATATGGTTGCTAAATGGGTCGTGTCCATTTTACAACCTCTTTTGCCACGGTTGTTAAGTGAATCCCTGCAGTTGTTAAGTGAGTAACACGGTTGTTAACTGAATCTACCTTCCCCATTGACTTTGCTGGTCAGAAGATCGCAAAAGGGGATCACGTGACTTGGGGACAATGCAACAGGCGTAAGTACACGCCAGTTGCCAAGCCTCTGAATGTTGATCACGTGATCAGAGAGATGCAGCAATGGTCCTAAGTGCGAAAAACAGTCCTAATTCGCTTTTTTTTCAGCGCTGTCGTAACTCTGAACGGTCACTAAACAGATTAAGTCGAGGACTACGGATCAATCGAGGGGTGTCGCCCAACCCATGAGCCCGCCTTTACCTCCCACATGAGGCTGTTGTTCTTGCAGAGGTCCACGTGTTCAGGAGAGATAATCCGGCCTGTAAAGGGTCCCATCTCGGTGCCGGCCTTGATCCAGGTTTTGGAGAAGATGCCCAGTCCCTCCCCGGGGATGGAGCTCTGGGCGATGATGACCTCCGAGGGCAGGACGAGGCTGGAGAGCTTCTGGACTTCTGCACAGGAGAGAATCAGCAAGGGAGGGAGAGATTAACCACATCAGAATAACAGAGGGTATCCTTGGAGGTCTTCTAGTCCAACCCCCTGCTCAACCCCCATCCCATCCTGGACAAATGGCTGTCCAGTCTCTGCTTGAAAATCTCTAGCGATGGAGTACCCATGACTTCTTAGAACATAGAATCATAAGATTGGAAGGGACCCTGGAGGTCTTCTAGCCCATCCAACCCTGCCAAAGCAGGGGACCCTACGCCATTTCAAACAGAGGACTGTCCAGTCTCTTCTTAAAAGCCTCCATTGGAGGGAAGCCCTTCCACTGGCTTATTGTTCTTGCTCTCAGTTCGATCCTGACCGGCTCAAGGTTGACTCAGCCTTCCGTCCTTCCGAGGTCGGTAAAAGAAGGACCCAGATTTTTGGGGGCAACAGGCTGAACCCCTGAGAGAGAGCTGCAAAGCAAGGTGAAGCTAAGTCTAAGTCCTATTGCTACCTGATTAGTTTAATCTCCTCCCAAAGCAGAGAAAACCTGTACAAATATCACCCAGGGATGGAAAGCCGCTCAGAATCGGAATAACAGAGTTGGAAGGGACCTTGTAGGTCATCTAGTCCAACCCCTCGCTCTCCAAGCAGGAGACCCTAAGATCAGCCTGGGACAGAAATGAAACGAATAAGATACAAGAGCCTTATTTTGGAAATTCATTTAATATGAATTTGCACAAGCCATCTAAAAAGCCCAAAGCATCTTTTTTGTCTCCTGTTTTACAAAAATGAGAAAACACAACAGGAACCACACAACGCTCATGGAAACACAACACTCACAAAAGTGCAATTAACGCCACAGAAATGCTCCCTTCATCTGGATTAACCGCCACACTTTGCCTTGGTTTCTTCAACCAGGATTTGCCACCATCACCTAGATTTGCCCACCATACAAAGCTGGACTGGCTTGGCCCCTGCATTAATGAAGGAATCCCAGTTTGCACTCTGACCTACAGTCTAAACCATCATCTCCAAATTGTGTGGCCCCCCAGGAGGCTACGCTGAAGCGGAACAAGCCACAACCTCATTGGCACCCACCGATGAAAACCCGGTTGCTAAATTGCTCAGGGCAGCATTTTAAGTGATGCACGCAAGTCCTCTGACAATAAGAAAATATATTTGATTTAGACAAATTAATCCTCCATCAAAACTGGCTGCAAAAAAAATTGGGGAAAAATATTAGGCAAGGAATAAGCTGCTTGGCAATGTGGCACAAACTGGGAAATGCAATTGGGTTGGTTTTTAGATTTAGGGATTCCTTAAAAAAAAACACCTCTTCCAAATGCAGACAGCTTGTGCATCCAGGAGAGTTGTGTTAATGAGCCACACAAAGAGGTCCAGTCTTTCTCACTGGTCAAGAGAGATAGGTCAGTGTGAATTTGCCAATAAAGCCTCTATCAGGTGTTCTCATACAGTTTGGTTAAACTGTAGATGTGAACAACTTGGGTCAATCAATCAATCAATCAATCAATCACCAACCCTTTTTACAGTTCTATTTTCCTATAGAAAATTCAAGGTCATGCCCCTTGTAATGTCCACTAAGCTCATTTAGAGATTGTCTAGTGTAGAAAGGAGAAAAAACTAGCTGTCCGTCAGCTGATTGAAACATCCACAGGTATTCTCGGATCAATCATGTTCTGCAGTTCCACAGATATTGTCAAGGACATACGCACAATCCAGAGTTTGTATTTCCTAGGTTCTATATTACATGCCCAGGTCCTTTTTGATATGATTAATCCACTCCTTGTTGATGTAAGAACATAGATAAGAGAATCCCCTAGCATTATGTACAACGTAAAAATGGGCATGTCACAAACTTGGGTAGCCTCTATGTTGCTAACACACCCATGTTCAATTAGTTCCACCTTCCTTTAAATGCTAACAGAGTTAAGATGGGAACCAGACAAATATTTGCAAACATGAGAAAGAGCAAGACACGTTAAAGATACTCTTAACAAGAACTGGAGCTGAGCACAATCAGAGGTGGCATGGAGATAATATGGAGAAATTTAGCACCCCAGCCTCTTAGAAGTCAGATGCAGAAAGCTATTGAGGTAATCAGGTGCGGTTAGACGCTTGGAATTGAAAACCGATTTCATGGCACATTTTTATTAATTAGGGCTGGTGGCGCAGTCAGCCAGATGTTCAGACCGGATCTGGCATTTTTGTCCATCTACCGAGTGCTTCCCGAGCACCTGGGATAGGCAGATGTGGATGTTTGATGGGGTTACAAATGTTGTCGCAGGATGGAAGCCGTTGCTGATCAAGCCGCCTTTTGCAATTGACCGATGGTGAACTTGTCAATGCCGATGGGGTTCAAGAGGTGCTCCAGATGTTTTGGAATTGCACCCAAGGTGCCTAAGACTATTGGTACTTTATTATCAAATTTATTTGCCGCCCATCTCACAGTTCGGGGCAATTCTGAGTGACATAATCAATCAATCAATTCCATTCAATCGATCAAAAAATTAATTTCCAAGCCATCCATCAGCCATTATCTCCTCTAAAACTAGGATCGCACATAGAAACATACACATCCACACACTGTCTTTCTCACAACTGCAAACTGCAAACACACCCCGCCATTATCAACATTAATTTAATTTATTCCTTCGCCCAAAGACCGAAGTATTTGTTTCTAAAATGTTCACCTCTGATTTTCGGGTATCTGGAACACCAGACTCAAGGTGCTAGTCCATTTTATGCCTCTGTTGGAAGCAAATTACTGGGGTACATCAAGACTTGCTTGGATCTAAAAGGACCCTTCTCTTTTTAAAACCATCCTGAAAAATATACTTATATACAGCGTAAACAAGTATAAATCTCAAGGATAGGCTGAATATCTTTTCTATTGTGGCAGACTCGTTGCTAAAATTATTACCCACCCCACAGCTTCCTCTTTTGCAAATGGCACATGATTTGAGGTGTGTTGCACGTCTGTGGGGTAAATAAGGGCGCAATGCACAATATAGAACACACTTGTTATGAAGTTATGGCCAGGGTCGCACACCCAGCCCGAAATGGCACACTCAGGCAGATTTGCTGTGGCTGAGATCTGAGAAAGAGAGCGGTCAAATGGATGAAATTTGCACAAGGGACCTCATTTTTTGAGATGCATGGAGTGTCAATCATCAGATGTCAAATTTGAGACCTCCTCATTGCCTCTAAGGGGTCTTTTCTCCAAAGGCATCCATCCAACTCAAAAAAAAAAAAAGGATTTTAAATCAGTGTTCAACTTTTCTTTTTTATTTTTGCGCACACCTCCACTGTCTCCACTGCTGGCCCTTTTTACCTCTCCGTGGGCTTTCTAAGAGGGATCTCTCCCCCCCCTTGCTGAAAATCCCCACCCACCCTGTATTTGAAGCCCCAGACAGCGCCCAACTCCGTGCGCCAACTTTGTGCGCCCTCTGCAAGATTGTAACCTGTGGCATCCTTAGATTAATTTTTTTCTCAACGATCTCCCCAGCTCCCCACGGACCCCTGAGCTCCACGCCGCTTCATTTTGCACCTCTGGTCCCTGAGAAAAGTGGAACAAGGACCAGGCTTTAAAAATAACACAACTGCAACAAGGCTACCGGTATTGTAAGATGGCCCGAGAAAGAACTTGAGAGAGAGGGAGGGGAGGGAAAAAAAAAATCTTTAAGAAGCGAAAGAGTGTGAGGTTAAATGGTGCCAGGGCATTGCATAAAGCAATTTGTCACGCTGTTTAAAGTGATCCTCATTCATTCAGGGCCCTTAGAAGGAAAATGGCTAATTCTAAATTCATTAGCCTTTAGAGAATGCTGTCGGCCAACACTGGGGAGAACTGAATGGCCTAAGAAACTTGTTTTAAAAGGCGCAGGAATTTCTGGCGACAAAATGGGAGAGATTAGCAGGCTGACATCTTTTGAAAGGACACAGAATGGAGCTTTCACGGTAGATTAAGAAAGGAACAGTAATCTTTTTGGGGTGGTGCAGGGGGGGGGAGAGAAAGACCAGGGAATCCCAAATGCCAAAGGCAGGGAAAGGAAGGGAATTGCTCTCCCTGAGTTTGATGAATGAAGAGTAAGGACTTGAGACACCTTAGAGAAAAGAAAATGGTCCCAACAACTTTTAAAGTTCTCAGTTTAAGTGGGAACAGGGCCCCCCCCCACCCCTTTAAGGTCAGGCCCAAGTTAACTAAATGAATTTAAAATCTTTTTTTTTATCAGTCAACTGCTATTACACGCCTAATAAGCCTTTAAATGCCTGGGGCTTTTTCTTTTTTTTTTTTTAAATGAAGCCAGGAAGAGACTGGAAGAGAAAACTTGAGTGGGAAAAAGCCATAAAAAGGAGGATTATTATGAGGATCCTGATTTTTTATTTTTTTTTAAGCCTTTGGAGAAAAGCACCTCGAAATCTGAGCTAATCAGATTTTGAAGGGTGGGGAAAAAGAGATCTTGAAGGGTGGGAAAAAAGAGAGAAAAAGTTTTGGTTCTATGTTTAAAATAATCCGGAGAGGGTGAAACTTCAGCCATTAAGTGGAAGCTAAAGAATGAAGCTTTTTGGGATGTTCAGGAGAGGTGGGCGAAGGGATTTATGATTCTTTTTTTAAAATATTTTCGCTGGCAGGATTTTGTAGATCAGAAGGAGTTGCTCCGGATTGGATCGAGAGGGTGAGAGAGAGAGAGAGAGAGAAAAAAGAAAAGGCAGGATTCACACTAGAATGGGTTCCAATGGATTGTTCGGGGTCAAGCGGTTGTCTGAACTAGGCTTTTATGTAAACTAAACTATGATGTAGTTGATGGAGCATTGCACAGTCTGTGTTTAAGATGGTTGGGGGGGGAGGGATTCAGGATTTCAAGGTTGTGTGAACTCAGTTTCATAGTCCCAACACAGGGGCTGGTGTGGCTTGGGGAAGGTGGTGGCAACTTTAATTTTAGATTTTAATTTAATTTTTTTAATTCGTGTCTTCTTTTAAACTTTGCATACACAAAAGAGGACATGGCTTGGGGCAAATCCTGGACCTCCAAAACACCTAGATGCATCCACGGCACCCATACTAGGAACAAGACACACACGTGTAGAGAAACCAACAAATACAGACAACTCCAGACGGGGATGCACTTTCAGACCCAGGTCTGTAGTAAAAATCGGAGTAGCTGGGTGTCGAAGAAGCTCCTACAAAGGAGAAACTGCGCGGCTTGGCTTCTTGGGTCAAAAGACCCCCTAGCCGGGGTCTTTCTCACGACGTCGGGCTTCGGAGGGTCCAACCTGCGCAAAGCGCGCACACGTGTCCGACCCGGGTCCTAGCACTCTCCGTGGCGTTTCCTCTCCAAAGCCAGAGAAGGAGAGAGCCACGGGCTTCCAGAATCCTGCAGCTCTCCTGTACACGTGTCAGCCTCCTCCCCACCCCGTTCCTGGGAAGAAGCAGAGCATTCACACGTGCAAATCGTTCTCTCCTAGCGCCTCGGCTCCCCCCCCCCGAAAAAAAAACCCCACCAGAGGTTGGAAAAGAGAGGAAAAACTCACCCCCGGAGAAGGACTGAGCCAGGACCTCCGCCGTGAAGGCCGTTTTGGGGTTCCCGTGGCCGCTGCTAAGGCCACCCCCGGCCGCCGCCGCCGCCGCCCCGCCGCCCCCGGCGCCCTTCTCCTCCAGCAGCTGCTCCCCCAGGACGTTCCTCCAGCGGCCGTAGAGGAAGCTGTGCAGGATATCCGACGTGATCACCTCGGCCAGGGAGAGGCTGGGCGGCTTCAGCGCCCCTTTCAGCACCAGCGCCTCGGCCGGCAGCACCGAGCCCATCATGCGGGAGGCCGGCGGGAGCGGCGAGGGTCGCGCGAAGGGGCAGCCCCACACCTTGGGGCTCGGAGAGCTGGAGGGAGGGAGGCGCGGCCCCCCAGCCGATTGCCAGCTCCTGGCCGAATGGCAAAGTCAGGGACGCAACGGCGGGGTTGGTATATATGGGCCTGGGTGACCTTTCTAATTGCTTATTAATGAACCCCCCCTCCCCACCCCTGACGTCGAGAGAGAGAGAGAGAGAGAGAGAGAGAGAGAGAGAGAGAGAGAGAGAGAGACCCGGTTTTTTTCCAGATTGAAGTCCAGAGAGAGAGAGAGAGAGAGAGAGAGAGGGAAGAAGCGGGAGGTGCCCCCTCCCTTTGGTAGAAAGGGGTGGGGGCTCGGCTAGGAGAGAGAGAGAGAGGCGGGAGGAGGCGAGGCTCCGCCGGCCTGAGCCCACCCACCCAATGCGGGAGCCTGGGCTACCCCCAAAGACACCTGCTCTTCCAAGGTTCTTCGCAGACCAGAGGAAATAAAGGGGAGGGGGCGGTCAACCCACCAGGCGGAAGAGAAGCTGGGCGAGGAGGCAGCTTCGCCCAGAGGAGCGGACCCAACGCCCAGCCGCTCACCTCCGCGGGGCAGCCAAGGCGCGCCTTTTGGTTCTTCTTCCTAAGTCTCTTTTTTTTTTGGTGGGGGGGGGGAGATTTCTTTTAGCCTTCAAAGGAACCGGGGTGCCCCATTTGTCCCTCGGGGTTCCCCCACCCTCGTCTGAGTTTTAGGGGGCGCAAAGTCTAGCCGAGACGAGGTAGCTCCCGCGGAGCTGTCGGGCTAGCCAAGGGCGCGCCGGCTAGAAACGCCCCGCCGTGAAATTGACGAGAAAGGAGGACGGAAATTGACCAGCCTTTGGGAAACCGTATTCGAAATTTTAACCTGGAAGGCAGGAGGCAAAAGTCTCCGGCTTAGTCCCAGCCATCCCAGTTCAAGTCGGCGGCTTCTGCCGCCACGCAACCCGCGCGCAACCGAAGCTTCCCCCTGTCCGATCCTCAACACCTACACGCGGGCGCGCAGCGGGCTTGGGAGACTCCAACAGGTCCGATTCCCGGGTCCTCCCAAAAGTTTTGTTCTGAGTCGGAGGAAGATTTAAGGCGAATTGAAAAACAGCTTTCAGAGCGGGAGGGGGGGGGGAAACGGACGGACGACGGGTGTCCGATTTGATTTATCTTTTGCAATATTCATTCGGGTGCGTCCCCCCCCCTCCCTCTGCGCCCCTTGCTTTGCCAAGAAGGAACAGGTCGTGCGTTTTCCAGGGGCGCGTCTCTTTCTCCGGGAGAGGAGAGGCGGGGTCCCCACCCCGCCCGAAAGAGCAAACTCAGACCCCCCCCTCTCCACCTTGTGCAAAAAAAGAGGGGGGCAACTCAAGGAAACCAGCGCCGGACAAGACGGGGGGGGGGGCCGCTGGCGGGTCTGCGGGCGCGCGCAAAAGACGCGGGGCGCGCCCGGGAAAGAAAAAAAAAGAGACGCGTTTCTCCGGGAAGCGCTCTAGAAGCGACCCAGCGCGCCCCTCTTCAGAGCAGCCTCTGCCGAAGGATTGTGAGTTCGCAAAAGCGCCTTTCAACTCGGAATCTTGGATTGAGAGGGAACCCCCCCCGCCCGCCCCCAAATTTACAGGGCTGGAAATGATAAGGGCAATTGAGGAGAGGGAGAGGTGGTGGTGGGGGAAAACGAACCCCCCCCCCTGGAATTTAAAAAAAAAATAAAATAAAATCAAATTAAATTCACCTTTGGCGCTTTGTGCCTCTTCTGATAACGAGAAGCAAAGATTAGACACAGAAGAGTAAACGGAAAATAAGTTTAGATTTCATAAAAGGATATGGAGTCTTCCCACCCCCCCTCTTTCTCGACACGCACAGCCTGCTCAGTTCGGGGACAGCCACAACTGCAGGAACGGTTCTTGACTTTGGGGGATGGAAGTCCTTTAATTCCGGGCAAAATAATAGCAAAAAAAAAAAGCCTTCAATTGTTCAATCCCAGTACAAAACGGGGGGCAGAAGTAGAGGCGAACTGCAGCGATTTTATTCTTATTATCTATATATTTCTCCCTTTGAAAGCTTAGAACACTTGCCGCCCACCGCCATGATTTAAATCTTTCTGAGGAGGTGGGCGTCTTACCTGCCAGACCCGTTTGGCATCCAGAGAGCTTTTATTCAGAAGGGAGAAAAGGGAAAGAAAATAAACAACAAACGTCGGGAAAGGTGGATTTAAAATTCCAAAGAGTTTCCCGCTGTGCGTAAAGACAGCCCGGCGAAAGAATAAAAGAAGAGTTGATTTTCAAAAGCAACCCCCCCCCAAAAAATGGACAACAGGCTGATAGGCGGACTCAGAAATGACCCCCCCCCCCTAAATTGAACGCGGCTCGTTCCGGAGGAAAACCTACTTGGCAACCCCATCACCATCCCAGGTTTAAACTAGAGATGGGTCTAATCCAGTTTGCCTAAACACAAACTAGGAAAAACTAATTCCAGCGCTGAAACAAAAAAAAACTATGCTAGGTCCAAAATGTAAAGTTCTCTGGAACAGAGTCGGTCTCGGACTAACTGGGTTAATAACCCCGTTGTATCGAAGCTTAAAAGGTCCTGCTTTTCGGCAGCTCTGGATCCGATCTTTAAACGGGCTGGCGAGGAAGGGATGTTACGAGAACAATGCAAACTAAATTCGGAATTGGAAGTTCATGCCCAAAAAACACAACGACACACGAGCACACACACACACACACACACACACACACACACACACACACACACCAACGCGAATTGGATTAAACGCAAGCCCCTATAGTGAAAGTTAATTTTCGGAGGTTGCCAACCGATGAGGGATAAAACGGGGCGCGCGCACAAATGGGGTGTCCTAATGCCGGGTTGGGAAGTGGCTCCGTCGGCGCGACCCCAATTCCCTCTTGAATGCACCCCTTCAGTCAACGGGGCGACCCTCCTCCCTTTCGTTGCCCCGGATTTGACAACGCCACCTCCGTTGCGGCGGCTGGACCCAATTGAGGCGAAGCTGAGAGAGGAGACCGAAAAAGATTCTCGAAGAGAGAAAAAAAATGAATACTTTTTAAACACATTTTCTCCGTTTCTTGGGCCAGGGGAGAGGGGGAGCCGCCCCGCAGTGAAAGCCGCAAAAGACCCCTTTGCCTCTCGAGGTCCTGCGACTAATGCGGGGTTCACACGTTTTCGGGGGAACCCGCGAACGCTTCGTTTCGCTTTGGTGAAAATAAATGGGTGGGTTTTGGGGACCTGAGCCGACGCGCGTAAGAATAGGCTACAAGAAGTGAGCCGAGAGCCCAGCAACCCGGGTTCCCGCTTAGGCATTCTTTCACACGAGCTAGGACAGCAAAGGTAGCTTCGCCCAGTTTCGACGCGGCTAAATGCGCCTTTGCCTTGGCGTCTTTTCCCCTATACATCGGGTGGTTTGGGGGGGCGACTAAGAGCGCCCCTGCCAATCAAGATTTCCAAGTTTCATCGAGTTCACACGTTACGCTAATATAAATATACCCCAGACGTCTGATCTCGTCTCTCTCTCTCTCTCTCTCTCTCTCTCTCTCTCGTAATTAATTGGCTTCAAACTGATATTCGATTTATATTTCCTAAATTCTTGTTTATCGGGTGGCTGGGGTGGCTGGCTAGGACTTTTCTTAGTCCGACCAGAACCGCCTGTGAAAAAAAGACGCTTCTGTGGCTATAGATTGCCCAGAAAATCGGGGTGTTACATTTCCAGCCAAAACTAATAATTCGCCTTTGCGCTTTCCGGAATCGAGCGTGCGTAAAGACGGGACTGCCAGCCACGGGGAAATTTATCCCGAGCCAGGACTGGGTCCGTTTCAAGGCAAACCTTTCCGCGATGGAGGGAAAGAAAGGCGGCGGGACTAAAGGATAGGGCGCCATCCATTCACTCGCAAATAAACTGATTCCGGAGGTGCCTCGGGATCCCGAAGACCTCCGCAGCCAAAGTAAGACTAGATCGAAGAAAAAAATAGCAGGAAACCCGCCCTTTGGTTCCCAGTATTCGGTATTCAGGGATAGACTGCCTTGAGACGTGGAGGTTCTATCTGACCAGTAGGTGAAGTGTTGCCCGCGAAATCTGGGCCTCCCCTTCCCCAGCCCTCCAGCCTTTTGCAAGCACCAGCATGCTATGATTTCTTCCACCCCAAATCTATCCGACCGGGGTCTCCATCTCAAGGACTCTGGGCATTTTAAAACAAGGTTTTCTTCTCTTTTTAAAAGAAAGAAAAGAAATAGAAGGATGAAGGATTTGAAAAGCAAGCGTGCAGCCTAGAAAAGAAAGGAAAAAAAGGGGGGGGGACCCAGGGGCCGGCCAATCTACCAAAGGTGGTCAAGAACCAGCTGACTGTAGAGCTAGAACTGGGAAGGTACCCTCAAAGACCATCTAGCCTGTCTCCAAAGTGCCAGGGAATGAATTAAACCAGTCCTGAGCTGTCAGTCTTTTCTGGAAACCTCCAGAATTCTAGAATACACTAAGAGAAGAAACTTTGGTTTTCTTCAGAGATAATAAACCTGAGAACTATTAACCAGTGGAACTCCTTGCCTCCAGAAGTTGTGGGTGCTCCATCACTGGAGGTTTTCAAGAAGAAACTGGACGGCCAGTTGTCCGGAATGGTGTAAGGTCTCCTGCTTGAGAAGAGGGCTGGACTAGAAGACCTCCAAGGTCCCTCTGTTATTCTGCATTCTATTCCATTCTGGATTCGCACAATCTACTGATCATCAACTAACCAAACAGGTTGGGTTCTGACAACAGGGATCTGAATTCCTGTCTTTAGCCTTCTGAGATTTTTCTGGCACTGCCTCATCCGACCTGGGGGAAGCCCACCTGCCAGGCCCTAGTAGTTGAACCAAGCAGGGTGGAGAGTTGTGTGGGAAACTGGACCATCAAGGAAGATAGAGGCAAAAGAGGGAAGCACTCTACGTAAATAAAAAACTTATTTTCCCAGACTCCTCCTTCCTCTTTTCTTTCCTTCTCCTCCTCTCCTACCTCATCTCTCCTCTTCCTCCTCCCCCCTCCCCCTCCTCTCCTTCTTTTTTTTCCTTCTTCCTTCCTCCCTTCTTCTCCTCTTCTTTCCTCCTCCTTCTCCTCCTCCTCCTCCTCCTCTTCTCCTCCTCTCTATCTTCTTCCTCTTCTCCTCTCCTCCTTTCTTCTTTCTCCTCCTCCTCTTCCTCTTCTCCTCCTCATCCCTGGGCTGGCTTAGGGCTCCCAAGGTCACCGGAGCACGAGGCAAAAAGGGGTGGCTCTCTGCTGTCCCCTAGTGGTCTTTTGGAGTTTAGCAGCCCTGGTGCTGTAGTTAACTCGGATGCTTTAAATTAGGAATTTGGAGTCATATGTTTGAAAACTGCCAGATTTTTATTTATTTATTTTTTCTCACCAAAAGAGAAAAGATGGCTTATGAAAACTGGAAAAAGCAAGCCTGTTATCTCTGTTTTAAAATGCCAGGTCCAACTTTGCCAAAGAAAACTATTCCGTTGACGCTCATGCCACACCTGGGGGGGGGGCTCGCCCACTCAGAAAGGGAGCGTGCCAGGCGGCCTTGCAGGCACCCACTGCAGCCAACAGAGGGCGTCAGTGTAAATCAGCTTTTGTTTCCCCCCCCCCCCCCGCCAACTAATTCTGGTTTTTGCTGGCGAGGTCCA
>NW_015387340.1:231831-273447 GCF_001527695.2 Protobothrops mucrosquamatus
TCTCTCTCTCTCTCTCTCTCTCTCTCTCTCTCTCTCTCTCTCTCTCTCTCTCTCTCTCTCTCTCTCTCTCTCTCTCTCTCTCTCTCTCTCTCTCTCTCTCTCTCTCTCTCTCTCTCTCTCTCTCTCTCTCTCTCTCTCTCTCTCTCTCTCTCTCTCTCTCTCTCTCTCTCTCTCTCTCTCTCTCTCTCTCTCTCTCCTGAAACCTGATCTTTTTTCTTTCTCACCCGAACCAAGTTGGTTTACCTTTAAACTTCAAACCCAACCCCCTCCCCTCAAATAAATAAATAAATAAAAACCATCCGGTACGATTTTTCACCCTCATCCCCTCCAATTCTGGCACCTCCTTCCACCTCCTGTTGGAAAAAGAATTGGGATTTCTGACGGTTTCCTTCGCCTGGCTTTTCCTCCAAAGTTAAATTTCCATAGAGGGGAAGGAAAAAAAAAAAACCCCAACCCACCCCACTTTAATATTCATAGCCTTTAATAGACCAGCAGTTCTCTTTAGGCCCCATTGTTACCCCACTCTTCCCCTGTCTATATTCCCATAGTTCCTTCAGAAGGCTGTTAATATTCATTGATGTTAATAGAGAAACCCCAAGTATATAGCCGCATTGTTCAAAGGTGTTCATGGAACCACCGAGTCAATAGGCAAAGTCCCCCTTTTTCTCTCTCGCCCCCCCTCGCCCCCCCCTCCCTCTCCTTTAGAGACAGGACATCTTTATCCCGGCTTTAGAGCCGGCCCGGTCCCCCTATTCAGAGGCAGAGACCCCCTCCCCGAAACCATGTCAAGGAGGGAAACAGTGGAACAGATCAATCATGTACGGTGCGCGAAGAGCAATCTGACATCCCTGGGCTGTGGGCTGCTTTGAAACACGGGGGTGATGGGTGATGGAGAGGCGAGGGCGTGGGGAGGCTGGAGGGAGAGCAGGGGGATCTGTTGGGGGGCTGAGGGGCGACAGGAGAAAAGGGACGGGGGGGAGGCCCCAGAGAGCCACAGGGAGGGAGAGAAAAAGTGAAGGAAAAAGAGATTAGCGCCACAGCTGCTTTAATTTGGGGAGGGGGGCGATCCCAGGAGGGGAAAGGAAAGGGCTCCCTCGCGAGGCTCATTCAGCCCCCCCTCCCCGCGTGAATAGGGATTGCGCGGGGGGGGGGAGAAAGAGGGGGATGAGGTTGATTTATGTCTCTGGCGACTGAACATTTATTTCTCCGGCAAGACAAGAGGCTGGGCAGCGCTTTTTTTTTTTTTTTTTTTGGTCTTAGAGGCGATCAAATGAAGCTCGGCTGATGAGCGTTTAATGGTCTGCCCTAAAATGAAAATAAAATATTTCTCTGGGCGAGCTCTTCGCCTCGGGAGACACACATCCCATGGTCCCGGGCAGACGACCCTCGCTCCGCTTTTACCCGGGGTCTCAGCCAAGGGGACGAGTGGGAGAGCCGGTTTGGCAACTGTAGCAGGTTTTGGAAAGTGGACTCTGGCTCGCTCCTTCCTTCCTTCCTTCCTTCCTTCCTTCCTTCCTTCCTTCCTTCCTTCCTCCCTCCCTCCCATCTCCATATCCTTCCTTCCTTCCTTCCTTCCTTCCTTCCTTCCTTCCTTCCTTCCTTCCTTCCTTCCTTCCTTCCTTCCTTCCTTCCTTCCTTCCTTCCACACGCAGCCCGCGCGTCTTTAAAGGAGGGTGAAGAGAGCGCGCACGTCTGCAAGCGCGGGGGACCAACTTTCCCCGGTTGAGGGTGGGTGCAGGGGGTCGTTCCGGGAGTGGGACACCTCTGACCGGACTCCCTTGCGAATTAAGACCGCGTAGATCCGGCCGAGGCTCGCCTGCCCGTGTTAAAGTACATTCCCACCTGCAGGCGCGCTTATATGGGCGTGGGTTTGCGCAAAACTTGGCCATCTTCACAACCCCCCTGTAAGGTAGGCCCGCGAAGTGGAAAGCAAGACACACGATTGTCTTAAGGGGGTGAATTCACGGGGGGGGGGTCGGCCCCCAGCTCCACTCGGGCGAGTCTTTAACCCCTGCCCCCTAAGCCCCTCGACCGGGACCCCTCCCCAGGGCGGAGATCAGAAGGAGCTGATTGTAAATCAGAGCGCAAGAGAAATTGCGCTTTAACTATCGATTAAAAGCCTCTTAACTCTTTTAAACTTTCTCGCTTCAATTTCTCGCCTCGCTTTCGGCCTCCCTGCGGCTCACGCCCCCCCCCTCTCTTGGCCTTGCCCCGGGGGGGGGAGAAGGGGGGGAGGGAGGTTGGTTTTAAACATCTGCTGGGATGAAATCCACGCTTTAGGGCACTGCTTGATCCGCACTCCAACGCCCGCCCCGGTTGGGAAGTCATTAAAAAGATATTAGTTAGGCTATGAAGAAGGAGCACCGGGCCCTGTATTGATCAGGAGGCGGGTGGGGAAGGGGCGGGGGTGGGGGTGGGGGGGAAGAGAGAGAGGAGGGGTAGGCATCCTCCGGACCATTTGGTGAAGATTTTGGCAAATTCTTTTGCACCTCCTCTCTCGCCTGGCTGGATTTCTATCTTTTAATCAAATTTCTCTTCCTTTAAAGAATTCCTCCCTCCCTCCCTCCCTCCCTCCCTCCTTTCCTTCCTCTTCTCTTCCTACTACCTTCCTCCCCTTCCTTTTCCTCTTCTTCCTTCCGTTTCCCCTTCTTCTCCTTCCCTCCCTCCCTCTTTCCTTCTTTCCTTCCTTCCTTCTTTTTCTTACTTTACTTTACTTTACTTTACTTGTCATTTGAACAGAAGACCCTATACCATTCCAAACAAATGGTTGTCCAATCTCTTCTTAAAAACCTCCAATGATGGAGCAACTTTCGTTGCATTGTTTAATTGTTCTGACAATCAGGCAAGTTACTTCTGGATCCAAGGTGGATCCAATTCAAAACTGCTCTGGGATAGAAGGCAGTAAAAAAAAAAAAAAAAAGGATCCATGGACCAAGGTCACAATAGGGGACATGATCACGTAACCATGGGGATGCTGCAACAGTCATAAGTGTGAGAAATGATCCTGTCACTTTTTTCAGTGCCAGTGTAACTTCAAACGGTCACTAAGCCGACGACTACCTCTGTTGAAATCCTAATGCTCTAAAAGGCGATTGGTCAAGCACTGCATCCAAAGACTAAGTTTTCCATCCCTTACCAGCACCGTCCTCCTTCAAAAATTGGATAAAGGAAAGATTTAGATTTAGATTTAGATTTAGATTTATTATATTTATACCCCGCCCAAGCATATATTTATACCCCAAGCATATTTTCCCAGAGGGGGAAAAAAAGGACGATTGTTCTTCCCGCTGCTTTGGTTGACAATTCACACACGCACAAAAAAATTACTTGCAGAGAATTTGGGACGGCTGAGCAGCAGACAGCAAAAATCCACATCGTGCCATTTGTGCAGAAACGGCACCACCTTCAAAAGCTGGCAGGAGAGAGGTTTGCAAACGGGGGGCCCTGCCTCTTGCCAACCATCCAGCAGCCTTAAATTGTCGCAAAGCTGGAGAACGCTTGTTTTGTTCCCAAAGTCACGGCTTCTCCGTGGGACGGCTATTCCCGTGTAAACACAATCCACGCGTGCAAACGGTCCGATTATCGGCTTCTGGAAAGCACTTGGGCCCATTGTCTGCCATTGTCTGGCTCGGCGGGCGTCCTCCGTGCCGCCCGAGCGAGACAGTTAAGCTTCCATTCTCGGCCGCCGATGATATTTGCAAAATTGTGCTAGGCAAAATTGTCGCCCGCCGGCCACTACCTCTCGGTTTGGTTTGGTTCCCACCGGAGGCCGATTGTCTGCAAACTCAAACTGGCAGCTGGCCAAGGCGATGGAATTGGCTGAGAATCAGGAACAAGTCTGAAAGAGACTTTGAGGGCCCTAAACTGCTTTCTAGCGGACGTGAACTGTGGAACACGTCAGACTAAAATAAAAGGAAGAACTGGTTCTTGACATGCACACAATGTTACCTTGTGCTGAATTGGATCACTGATAAATTCTGGCCTTGGATTACCCATGCACTGCTGCGCCACGCATTCTGTTTGTCTGTTTGTCTGTTTGTACCCTGAAGTTAGCCCAAACAGTACACCACACTCTCCAGGAGCCAATGTAGGCTTTGCTCTCTGTTTATATATAGTAGCTTGCCCTGCCAGGGAAAGCTACTGTATAAACAGGGAGTAAACCACACTTACTAGCTCTGATAATGTTAGCTAGTCGGGTAACGAAAAGTGTGCAAGCAAACAACAAAGCTCAGAGCTGCTATATATTAACAGGGAGCAAGAACACACTCACCAGCACTGATAATGTTACCTAGTTCGGGAATGAAATGTCTTCAGGCAAAAAAGCTCAGAGCTACTGTATATTAACAGGGAGCAAACTCCACACTGACTAGCACTGATAAGGTTACCTAGTTAGGTCATGAAAGGTCTGCGAAAAAACATTTAGACCCAGCATATCTAAGGGGGCATAACATCCCCAGATTTTCAACATCTGTGTTTCTCAACCTTGGCCACTTGGAGTTGTGTGGCCTTAGAATGACAGAGTTGGAAGGGACCTTGGAGGTCTTCTAGTCCAACCCCCTGCTCAAGCAGGAGACCCGATACCATCCCAGACAAAGGGTTGTCCAATCTTTCCTTGAAAACCTCCAACGATGTGGAGCACCCACAACTTCAGGAGGCAAGCTTTTTACTCAGCCTAGTTTTTAAAACCAGTTACCCCCAATCTCTTCATTGTAGGTAGTCCTCAACTTACAGCCATTTGTTTAGCGGCCATTTGAAGTTACAATGGCACTGAAAAAAGGGACTTAGCACAGTCCTCGCAGTTAAATCCGGCACAACATCTCCACGGTCACATGGTCTAA
Organism: Protobothrops mucrosquamatus; assembly: GCF_001527695.2. Classification (NCBI taxonomy): domain Eukaryota; kingdom Metazoa; phylum Chordata; class Lepidosauria; order Squamata; family Viperidae; genus Protobothrops; species Protobothrops mucrosquamatus. The sequence goes on from NW_015387340.1 coordinate 236,670, forward strand.
ATTTGTCTAACCACCGTGGCCGAAGAAGAAGGTTGTAAATTGGGGTGCATCTCCCTTAACCACCATCTTCCTTAGCAACAGAAATTCCAGCCCCAATTGTGGTCCTAACCCAAGGACTCTTCCTACTACATTTAAATTTCCCCAGGACGAAAAAAAGACGAGCTGCGCAAAGTGGGATGAGAATTTCCTGCTCCCAAAATTGATCGTTCCCTTTTTTTCTGGCAAGGCATCGTTGTGCTCAGTGCACTCCACATACCAGATTGGAACAGAAGGAAGCATTTGCGAATGGAATTGCAATCCCCCGCTCCCCATTCGATAAATTATAAATGCAGAGAAGGGAAATAAGATTCCAATAAATCAGTGTATTGTCAAATAAAAAGCCTTAAGAGTTAAATAAGGTCTGGACCACCAGCAGCTAAATTCCCTGGAGCTGGTGCTTTGCTAACAGAAATTACTGTAAATAAGAGGAAGAGGAAAAGAAACACAAATGGATTTTTCAGAGTCAAGAGACTCATCTTTGATAGCCTTGGGGGAGGCAATTACTGCAGGGAGACTTCGCAATGAAATCTGGGCAGGCAAGGGTAGTAAGGATTTCCCCCCAAAAAATATTTCTGGTCTTCTTTTTATTCTAGCAAAAGAAAATGAACCTTTATAGCCTTGTGTCAAACCACCTAATCCTAGATTAGGTGTCAAACCACCTAATCCTAGAGCCTTGAGTTGAAAGATAGCAGGGAAGATACTGATTGGTTAGTTGAGAGTGAATTTTCAAACCGATACCCGAAACCCAAGCCCCATTTCGCAATGGGCAGTTTTCCAAAATGTGTAATGCGCTTCAATTACCATAAAAATAATGGGTATTAAATAGAAAACTGCACCTATTCTTGACGTTTAGAGGCGTAAATGCATTCATTAATTGCCACTGAAGTGAGATCACCTGATGGAGATTATACAAAGGGGTCTTTGAGCTGCCTTTAATGATTAAAGGGGGAAAAAAAACACCCTGCGTGGGAGGAAGTGTTTGCTAAACCTGTGAGCGTGAGATAAAGTTGCAAGGAAAAAACTGCGCGTCTTTGAAGAAACGTGCAGCCATTTTTATAGTGAACTTTAAACAAACAAACAAAAAATATCAGACTTTTGTGATACTGACTGAGAGGAGAAACTGAAATGGGTTTAAGATTTTTTTTCCCCGTTTTTCTTTAAGTGACCAACTGAACTTGTTGAGTCGATAACTTGAAATGCTGTAAGTAGAACTGACTACTTGTTACAACAGGTGTGTTCAGCTTGACTACAAAGGTGAATAAATTGCCATCAATAATCTGAAAAGTAACTTGTACAATTCTTTAATCATTTTTGCTGTATTCCCAACTAGAAATACAGACAGTCCTCAACTTACAACAGTGTGTTTTAGTGACCGTTTGAAGCTACAACGGCATTGAGAAAAGTGACTTATGACCGTTATTCACACATGGCAGCATCCCCAGGGTCACGTGATCAAAATTCGGAGCCTTGGCAAATGACTCATACTTATGACAATCATGTTACTAACTTAACAAGTGCAGTGATTCACTTAAGAACTGTGCCAAGACAGGTTGTAAAATGGGGCAAAATTCACTAAGCAACAGAAATGTTCGGCTCCATTGTGGCCGTAATTCGAGGATTCCCTGTAATCCTAACAGACAATTATTTTTGAATTTAAGCCTCAAAAGTTCACATCCCAGCTCAGAGGTACTGATTCTGATGCCTGGGATATCAGATATTTAAAGACTGCATGGAGACCCTGTTAGATCAGAAAACTCAGGAATTCAGTCCAACGGCTGCGGCAAAGATGATGGAAAGATGAAAATTGCTTAGAGGAAAAAAATAATATTTTAAGCTCTCATGGAAAAAGGCTGTGAAGGAAACATTAGACCTACCTTTTTAAGCAGGGCAAACCAACCGCATGCGAAGATGGTTACAGAGAAGGGTGGAATTGTCTGAATTAGTGTAGGCTGGGGAATTCTGGGAGTTGAAGTCCGCTCATCTTCAAGGTGTCAAGGTTGAGTCTGAACCCTAAAAGAGATGAAGTGAAACCTCACCAACGTGGCAAGAAACATACTAGTTAAAACTAATATATTGGCCAAGCTTCCTTCAGCTGAACATCTTCTAGACTAGTAGCTTGTAACTCCCAGAATCCTCCAGCTACCGTTTGGTCTTTGCTAAGCACTCTGGGAATTGTAGGATGTTTACCCAATGGATGGCATTCACCTCCCAGAATTCCTCAGCCATCATTTGGGCATTACTGAGGCTTCGGGGAGTTGAAGTCCACCCAGGTTGTGCTTCAGCAGAGAAAAAAAAAATAGAATAGAATAGAATAGAATAGAATAGAATAGAATAGAATTCTTTATTTGCCAAGTGTGATTGGACACACTAGGAATTTGTCTCCGGTGCATAAGCTCTCAGTGTACACATATACAACGACAAAGGGATAGGCCATAGATCATAAATCACAGTTACAATCATTAATCATAAGATACAAACAACAAGTGAAAAATCATAAGATACCAACAAGAGAAGGCTGAGAAGGATAATACAGCCTACTACATGGGTAAGTGTCTAGTTGTTTTGGCATACAATGCCCTACAGTGGTGTCCCGAGGGGGAGCAGTTGAGACCACAGGATGTGAGGGGTCCGTAGATATTTCCTCAGCCCTCTTTCTGGTTGGTGCAGTGTACAGATCCTCAATGGAAGGCAGGCTGGTTGCAGATGTTTTTTCTGCACTCCTAACTCTCCACTGAAGTTTGCACCTGTCCTGGTTGGTTGCCGTGTCAAACCGGACAGTTTATTGAGGTGCGCATGACAGACTCCATAATTCCTCTGTAGAGTTGTATCCTTGGGCAACCTGAGTTTTCTAAGCTGGCCAAGGAAGAACCTTCTTTGTTGTGCCTTTTTAATGATGGTTCTAATTTGAGGTGTCCCTTTCAGGTCCTGGGAGACAATAGAACACAGAAATCTGAAGGTCCCTACGATATCTCCTTTTCGGTGGATCTTTGATGGTTCAATAGAAACAAACCGTTTTGAATTCCGTTAGTGGTTTAATGAGGTTGAGGGCAGTTAACCAAGTCCGTTGGGCAAAGCCACTGTATTGTGGCTTAGCTGGTTAATCCTAGATTAACAAGCCATGGTTTCTTGCAATGTGGGGGCCAGATCAAATCCTCTTCCGCCATGTAAATATAGGTATTTTAACCCTTTTTCCCGAGAAGGAAGAATACATTTTTTCTTTTCTCCTACAAAGAAGTTCACCGTTGAGAACTGCTCTCTGTGTGGTAATAATGACCTGATCCCGTTCCAGATGTTGGTGAACTAACCCATCTCCCAGTCAGCAGGTATTTAGACTGGATCTGGCATTTTTGCCCACCTGTTGAGTCCTTGCTAAGGACCTGGGTGAGGCAGATGTAGCTCTTTGATGGGGTTACAAATATCGCCGCAGGATGGAAGCCGTGGCTAATAAAGCTGCTTTTTTGCAATTGACCGAGGGTGAATTTGTGAATGCCGAAGGAGTTCAAGGGATGCTCCAGTTGTTTTGGGGTTGCACCCAAGGCAATCTCTCGGGACTACCATTGCTTCCTTTTGCCCTAGTCGTCCTGTTTCTATTGGTAGGTCTTTCTAATTTGTTATCTTCTCCAGTTCTTTCTCTTCGGGTATTTAGGACATAGAACAATACAGTTGGAAGGGACCTCGGAGGTCTTCTAGTCCAACCCGTTCAAGCAGGAAACCCTATATCATTTCAGACAAATGGTTGTCCAGTCTTTTTTTGAAAGCCTCCAGTGATGGAGCACCCACAACTTCTGAAGGCAAGTTATTGCATCGGTTAATTGCTCTCACCGTTAGGAAACTTCTCCTTAGTTCTAGGTTGCTCCTGTCTTTGGTTAGGATGATGATGGCAATGATGGTGACGATGATGAAGATGACTCTTGCATGTACACCCAGAGTTTCTGCACAAATTCCTTGCGTGTCTAATCAGACTTGGCTACATCAAGTATTCAGAAAAAAAACCCAGCTCAGGTCGTCCATAATCGCCGTGAAGACATGGAGCCAACGTTAATGGAGGCAGACACGATTTCCCCAAAGTAAACCACTGGCTCTTTTTGTGATGCCACGTTCAAAAACAACTCTATGTCTCTAATGCGGCGTGGTCACGGGTGGCCGTTGATGGGGGGAGACGAAGAGCAGATGAAAACCCATTACTAGATTTGGTATCATTTCAAACCCTTAAGTGTTCTTCCTCCACACGAGTCTGCTGACAAAAAAAAAAAAAAGAACAGCTTCACATTCCTAATGGCTGGATGGGTCTTGAAGGCCTCGGTGCCTGGTGGCCCCACCCAGCAGATATTTGAAAAAAAAAGGGAGGGGGCCATGAAAATGAAGGTTGCATAAGAGCCGGGTTCCATAATTCATATCAAGGATATTCCACCAGGGACCCACTCATCGGTACTTACAGATAACATTTAAGAAAATGCATCTCCTTGGCTTTTTCCGAGCACTTACGGTTCAGGGTGGAAGGGCACCAATGCATCGGCTTCAATTAACAGACACCTTGGAGTTCATTAAGCAACAGGCCAAATGTTCTTTTGGCACAGAGCTTGGGAAATGAATTACGAGAAGGCCTCTCATCTCCATCAGACATTCATCTGGAGCTTCACCATCTCCGCCTCCCTCCCTCCCTCCCTCTCTGCCCAAATGGCGTTTTACCCCTTCCATTCTTTTTTCCCCCTTCCCCGTTCCTGCCTCGATTCTCTGGAGGTGCCTTTTAAAAGATGCCATCTTCCCTCTGTCCCCTCTCTCTGGGTCTTCCTTTCTCCCCTTCCGGCTTTCAACAACAACAGCAGCCCCCTCCCCGCCCTAAGCGCTGCCACTTTTGCAGATGGGGTCGAGGGAAAAAAAAAGAATAGAAATGGTAGAGCAGATGCCAGAGGAGGTAAATCGAAGGACGGGCCGATCTCACAGGTTTTGCAAAATAAAAAGGAAGGTCCAGGATGAGGCTGGTAAAGCTGGTGAAATTGGGCAGGGCTAAGAATGAGGAAAGAGAGAGAAGCGGAGGAATGAAGGAAGAAGGCTGCAGACTTTGATTTTGGGAACCTTTTAAGCTTGGAGGGGGGAAATATTAATGGAAGGAAAGACGGGTGATGGGTGATGGAAAGATTTCTGAAGGTAACCATGTTTCAGGCAGGTGTGCGAGCGTGGAAGACTGGATGGAAAGGGGGCCCTTTGAACTGGACACCATCAAACTGTAGGCAGCGAAACTGGATGGATCCCTCTCTTGAGGTTCTGCAGAAAACCAAAAATGTTTTCCAAGCCTCTCTCCATAGCTGACTCTCCCTTTTCATCATGAGAAGGACACCGCTCCCCAAAATAACTTCCTAGGATTGAGCAGAAGGGTGAAAAAAATCGAGAAGACTACATCCTGGAGAGAAGATGATGCAATCACATCAAACAGAGGAGATATTTGCACAAAATCTAGTTCACCTCCTTTGGCCAGACTGAGCAACGTGGAGCTACGTCTCTGAAGCTAATTTCTTTTTCCTTAGGATGCTGGATGATAAAAGGTATCTTGCTGGTGACACCCACAAAATTTTGGAACTTTTGAGCGGTGGCTTCTGAATTCTGACTGGGGGACAATCCAAGTGTAAGGAATGTCATCTTTATGCACTTGTTCAATGGAGGCAGCCACACACGACTCTGAGGGGTTCACAAGAGGCACTTAGCTACCTCTTGAGAAAAGGGATTGTGTTGTATGACAGGGGCCCTCAAGAGAGCCAGTTGGGTGTAGTGGCTAAGGTGCTGGCCTAGGAAGCAGAAGGCTGGGAGTTCCAGTTCTGCCATAGACGTGGAAGCCAGCTGGGTGACTTTAGGCTATTCATTAGGAGATCTAGTTCTGCCTTAGTCATGAAAACTGGCTTAGTTTGGGAGAATCACCCGGAGATGGTGAATTCTAGTACTGCCGTAGACATGAAATCCGGCTGGGTGACTTTGGGAAAATCACCAGGAGACGGCGAGTTCTAGTCCGGCCTTAGGCACGAAAGCTGGCTGGATGACTTCGGGGGCCAATCCCTCTCAGCCCAACCCACTTCACAGGGTTGTCGTTGTAGGGAAAATAGGAGGAGGGAGGAGCATTAGGTACGTTCACTGCCTTGAGTTACTTATAACGTAATAAATACGGGATAAAAATCTAACAAAATAAATACACGTATGGAACAGACATCTGAATTGCTAGCAGAATTTCTCCCTTGTTCTTCCACTGACTTTCACCGCAGGGTTGAGTCCATGTGCTGCAAGCAGCTTCCTATTAAAAACAACAACGATGTTTTGTGCTTTAAATTTCAACTCAAACATTGCAGCACCTTAATTTTGGTGGGGTGAGGTTAAAAAAAAAGAGAAGGATGAGTTCAAAGAGACACCCCAAAGTGCCTTTAGGGCAACATTCAGACAGAAAACAAAGAGGGGGAACCGAGATCCATTTTAAATGTGATTTTTGTGTAAGAGGACACCGACACAGCAGCCCGAAATGTAATCGTGTGGAATTTTTTTTTATTATAGAGAGAGTGTAAAATGCAACTGTCAGTCAAATAAAAAGAACATTTTCGTTTTAAAACATCATGCTGAACATTATCCAATTTTTTTTTCTGTATACAGTTAGACATTTCAAGCATTATAAAGAAATGGGAGGGAGGGCAAGAAAGATCCTAAAACAGCAACTTCGATACAGTTCAAAACGGAATGTCCCATAGATCAATTAAAAATGTCAAGAAAAAAATAGCTTTACTTCCGTTTTTTTTTTCTCTTTAAAAATACACTGTTATCTGTACAAGAAAACACTACAATAAACACTGGAAACCATATTATCCCTTTTATTAAATCAAAAAATTATTCAGAACATACCTATGGTTAATACTAGATTTCATTTTTATTTCCTCTAGGTAAAATTTGACAAATATTAAGGTAAGAAAATACTTAAAAACAAAGGGAAAAAAATAAAAAGCCAAAAGCAAACACACACCCTGGAATTAAAAAATAGTTACTACTATTTTATAGGATTTAATGTTCCACAGTGCTTGTTAAAGATACTAATAGCAGTTTCATCTTAATATTAAAAATAACAGTATTTATTTCTGAAATAGACAAAAAGTATTTTGCTCTTTTTTTTGTTTGTTTTTTTAAAGATGCTTGGAGGTCTTAGATTTACAAATGCAACCAACCAGAGAAACATAGAAAGGAAAATAGTATCACTAAAAAATTAACACATTGCTTTTATATTAACCCTTTAGATCTCTAGAAATTATACAGCCCCTATAAAATGCCCCCCGCAATAAACGAGCTGGACAGCAAACAGCAACTGTCTCAATAAAGAATTCACATAATTAATTACAATACATAGCATAATTCAGTTTCTTCTTTTTTAAAAAATGCAGTAAAATAAAAAAAAGACAGCCAAGGTACAAGAAAAATTAGAAGTAAAATATTTAATGAATTTACATATTTAAGAATATTTAAATACTGTTTTTTTAAAAAATTTCATTTTCTTTTCTTTTTAGAATTCGTTACATACCACCTAAGACTTCCAAGCGTGTTTTTGTTTTTTTTCTGTTTCAACAGAAAAAGATTTTAAAATCAAAGTACAAGGAGAAGAGATGGGGAAAAAAAGGAAAAAAAACCCAACAAAACTAAACACACGCGCACACAAAAACCCATTTGTTGAAACGTCACAGCTTTGGGAAAAGTTGTGATGCCAGCTGTTCGTTGGCTTCCCTCCAAATCATGTTCCCGGAGTTTTGCTTCGTGTTTTTTTTTTTTCCCTGTCATTTTTTTTTTCCTTACAATTTTGGAAATGAATCCTCCCCGAAAAGCAAAAAACAAAACAAAAAGCAGAAATTAAGGAAAAGGAAGAAAACGATGTCGCATGTCCATAAAGTTTAGTACACATTGCTAATTGTTCCTGATTCTTAGAAAAAGTTCAGTATAGATTATCCTAACCACTAGTGTTTCACGAAAGAAAGAAAGAAAGAAAGAAAGAAAGAAAGAAAGAAAGAAAGAAAGAAAGAAAGAGTCTTCAAACGGTTGCAAATCTAGAAACCTCTGTTACAAAAAAGGTTTGTTTCCACAATGATTCCAAGGAAAAGGAAAAAAAAGGAAGAAGAATCAAACAGTTGTTCTACTGCTCCTGAAAAAACAAAGAACAAAAAATAAAAGTGAGGGGAAACAGAATTAAAAATGTTCCATCCTAATTTGACCCTGCAGATAGGGAAGACAACCAGACCCATCATCCCCACCCAGGCAAACTTCTCACCTACAACTGAAGAAGTCCCCTTGTCATCCATGCTTTGGGCAAAAGTTGGCTAAACTGTATTTGCAATTTCTTTTTCTTAAAAAAACCCTCTGTGTTTTACGATGTTTCTTGCCACAGATGTTAAGTTAGGAACGTGGTTGTTAAGTGTAATCGGGCATCCGAATTTTGATCACGTGACCACAGAGATGCTGCAATGGTCGTAAGTGTGAAAACTCGTCGTAAGTCACTTTTTAAAACTGTTTTTCACACTTACGACCGTTGCAGCTAGCAGCTACCCATGGGTCACCTGATCAAAATCCGGCCGCTTGGCAACTGGCTCGTACTTATGACGGTCGTGGTGTCCCGGGGTCACGTGATCCCCTTTGGCGATCTTCTGATGAGCAAAGTCAAAGGGGAAGAAGCCAGATTCATTTAGCAACCGTGTTGCTAACTTAACTGCGGTGATTCACTTAACAACTGTGGCAAACCTCACTTGGCAACAGAAATTCTGGGCGTTAAGTCGAGGACTCTATTTGTTAGAGGATTCTTGACTTTATTTCTTGCTTTCTGAGGTCGGCTGGCATGAGGTCAAAGCCCGGCAGCCTTGAGGCCGTCCAGTGTCCTACAAACCGGCTTATTCTGGCCTGCAAGAATCTTGGCTGAGCGTAACCCGTTGACTTTATTTGCAATTTCTTTGCAATAAAAAAAATATGTGTAAATTTATTAACCGCCCATCTTACTACGAGGCAACTTCCATTAAATTAAGCCCCTTTTTGTGTTTTGTCTTGTCTGTGAATGGCCGGCGATTAACGGCTTTCCTAGGCTGCGCTTTTCAATCGCCGGGCGCCCAGGGAATCGATGAGCTGCCCGGTGGGCTTAAAGACGGGAACTCCGTGCGAGAGAAACACCCACCTGGCTGTGAGCTTGCCCTAACGTCTGCCCGTAGTAGGCCGCCTGCTGTCGGTAATACTCTGCCCACGCCATTGTGTAATCTGGCTGGTTGCTGGCTTGGGAAACAGCTGTGGCAGCGTGACCTGGAAGGGAGGGAGGAAGAAAGAGAGGAGAGGTAAAGGGGACGCCGATGAGGAAGCTGGGAAGCAGCTAGCGCCCCCCCATCCCCTCCCCAAGGGGATTCCTGCTTCGGGCCCAGCATTCTTTCGCCAGCAACGCTCTGGATGCTAAGCTCGACCAATTTAAGGGCGGGCACTGCCAGTCTTAGCAGGGAGACCGGAAGTACGAGCAGATGAACTAATTCTACTTTGCTGTACAGCTCCCTTAACAAAATCTTACAAGTCTGAAGGTGCAAATCGCCCACCGTCTCTTTTACAGCCTGAGCCGTTCCTTTCTGAGTTTCTTTCTCGGCCCGTTGTGCAGCTCTGGGACGCCCCACCCCTTATCTGACTGTTCTCTAAAGCTACATTCACAGACTCTTGCCAGTGTGAAGGTAAAAAACTCCCGCCGCCTCTTTTACAGCCTGAGAAACTAGGGAGGATCCCTTCGGAAGGTTTTGCCCTGCCTGTTGTGCAGTTCTGGGCGAGGCTGTCTCTTCTTAGGCAGAACTCTGGGGATGCTGCAACGCCCGCCAGTCCCTTTTTTCGGTGCCGTGTTAACGCTGAACAGTCACTAGCCAACCAAATCGAGGTTTACCTGTATTTTATTCTGGCTTGCCACAACTTAAGTCCAAGTTTTTTGCACACATAAAGGAACCGTGTTTGGAGGTTCTTCTGCCTGATCCCCGCCTGTCGGTCGAGGGTCTCCCAGATTGCCCGTCTACTTACTCTGCTTCTTGTAATAGTCTTCCCATGCCTTGCTGTAATCCGGTTGGCTGTTCTGCTGCTGGCTTTGCTGACCTAGACGAAGAGAAGAAAAGAACGAAGAAGAAGAGGTTACAGAGGGGCCGGGCCGAGGACAGGATCCGCCTCCTGGGCCTGAACCCCTTTGAGATATTTATGGATCGACTTTTCAGAGGAAGATCTGGGATCCCATGACCCCAACTACCGGAGGGAGAGGATATGTCACACAAAGGCAGAATGTGGCTTCGCCAGGGCTGACTGTTCCCTGTTTTATCTGGGAACATACGTCAGAGTGCAGAGAAGAGCAACAAAGATGATCAGGGGACGGAGGCTAAAACATAAGAAGGGTTGCAGGGATTGGACATATCTAGTTTGATGAAAAGAAGGACTAGGGGAGACATGATAGCAGTCTTCCAATATTTGAGGGGCTGCTCAAGGGTTAGGGTGAGGGTGAGGGTTAGGGTACATTAACAGAATCTTGCTTGGGGGCAAATACATCCCCTTGCAAGCAAAACCCTGCAACGGAAAATTGTCTACAGTGAGAGATTTTGACTTGCGGGTCTCCAGACTGCCCCAAGTACCCCCCACCCCCCCACACACAAAATCTAGCATGGAGAGATACTTACTTGGAACCTGCTGCCCTGGTTGCTGCCACGTTTGGTAAGTGCTGCCCCAGCCCTGGGTCATGAACGCCTGGGGACCGCTGTGGATGACAACCCACTGTTACTGAAGCAGAGTCCTTCCATTCGTACCGACACTGCTAGTATATAAAGTGAGAGCAACCCCCACTCCACTCTAGCACTGATAGTGTTACCTAGTTGGGTAATGAAACGTCTGCAAGAAAACCACCCAGCTCAGAGAGCACCCAGGATTGTGGAGGATTGTAACTGCAACTCTGACTTGAATCTTCCTCTCTGTGAATCAACCACTACCTAACAACACAGAAGCTGAATTCTCGGATGACAAGGCCTGTCTTTTTTGTCTCCTGGATGATGTGACCTCTGTCCCCCGTTGCCCCCCCTCAAAAAACCTTTGAGCACTGCCCTCTGCTGATTCTGACCTTGAGAAGCAAAAGCCCAGGTTTCAAAAGCAGAGAATGGCCTTTGTGTGCATCCTTAAAACATCCAGAAGGATGCAACATTACAGACCTGTACTTGGGTTGCAAGCACCAGCCACGCGGGGAGAAACAAATGAAAGAGAGGAAAAAAAATCTTACTTTTGATGAGTTGTCGCAGGTGGCTGGCTGAAAGGAGCCTGGCTAAATCCTCCGGGTCCACCTAGGCTGGTGCCCTGGAAAAGACATCATTAGGGGCCCACTTAGACCAAAAGCTCCATGGTTGAATGACGAGGTGACCCTGAAAGCATGCAGGGGCTGCGGGTGACTCGGGGATACCCAGGGTGAAAGGGAGAGACGGTCACCTATGGGCCCAGGGACTCCTGCAGTCAGGACTGCTGAAAATTCAGAGTCCTTCCCCACCACTGGGAAAGACACAAAAATGGCAGCACCAGCCTTCAAATGGACACCAACTGGGTATTTCTTGGTCTTCTTTAGTTTCCAATTTAGTACCATTGTTTAGTGGTGAAGGTGCTAGGTTAGAAAGCAGGTGACTGAGTTCTAGTATCCCCTGAAGCATGAAAGCCGGCTGGGTGACTTTGGGCCAGTCACCAGGAGACGGTGAGTTCTACTCCCGCCTTAGTCATAAAAGCTAACTGGGTGACTTTGGGCCAATCCACCAGGAGACGGTGAGTTCTAGTCCCGCCTTAGGCATGAAAGCTAACTGGGTGACTTTGGGCCAGTCACCAGGAAACGGGGAGTTCTAGTTCTGCCTTAGGCATGAAAGCCGGCTGGATGTCTTTGGGCCAGTCACCAGGAGAAGGTGAGTTCTACTCCCGCCTTAGTCATGAAAGCTAACTGGGTGACTTTGGGCCAATCCACCAGGAGATGGTGAGTTCTAGTCCCGCCTTAGGCATGAAAGCTAACTGGGTGACTTTGGGCCAATCCACCAGGAGACGGTGAGTTCTAGTCCCGCCTTAGGCATGAAAGCTAACTGGGTGACTTTGGGCCAATCCACCAGGAGACGGTGAGATGATGAAAGGAAAGAGGACTTACTCCAACTTTCTCATCGATCAAGTGTCTGGCCAGCTCGATCTGCTGGGGCACCCCCCGGATGGTGAATATCCGAATGTTCGGATCCGTGTTGGGAGGAGGATTTCGCTGGAGTTCCACATGCGCCCCGGACTGCTGGTTTATGCTCTTGATGTTCTCACCTCCTGCAGCAGGACAAAGGTGAGGGAGACGTTGGGCGAGAACTTGCGCCTGGAAGGCTGTCCATGACACAGCCCAGAACTTAGCCACTGCAGATGTGTATATTTCCAAGGTACACAATCTACCCAGGGTGAGTGCAATCAGCACGCTCGTCTGGTAGACATACTCCTGGGCTACTTGGGGTGGACTGTAGAGTCCCAGGAGGTGGGGGCCCTTCTTTCCCAGAGAGCAAAGAGACAGCTAAGCTCAGAGCTTTGGGTATGCAGGGAAAGGGTGAAGGAGGACCCTCCCCAGTAACTCACAAGTATTTAGAATCACAAGGCTGGAAGGGATCTTGGAGGTCTTCTAGTCCAACCTGCTGCCCAAGGAAGGAATTATTATACCGTCCCAGACAAAGGTCTGTCCAATCTTTTCCTGAAGGCCTCCAGTGATGGAGCTTCCTCAACCTCCTCCTTCTTCTCCCCTTCTCTTCCTCCTCCACTCCACAAACCCCCTCCCTCCTAGCAGTTGGATATTACCTAGTTGGGTATTGAAATATCTGTGAGGATAACAACAGAGAGCACCAAGGACCCCACAGTCCTCCTCCTCCTTCCTCCACTCCACTCCTAGTACTGATGATGTTGCCTAGTTGGGTAGTAACACATCAGCAAGAAAACATCCTAGCCCAGAGAGCACCAAGGACCCCACACGTCAGCCCTGAGCTACAAATATTCTCTTCCAGAGTTTAGCATCTTGTTCAAAGGCCCTAAAATGGATCAATCCACAAAGCTAAACTCTTGGCCACATGGCACTCAAATATAAAACATCCCCCTTGCAAGAACAGAGGTTAAGGACCGTGTCCCAACAGGTGCAATGTACTTGATTTTATTTATCCAACTTACAGGCCACCCATCTCGCCTGGAAGCAATGAAACAAGGTCACACTTAAACCATGAGACCTCTTGCAAAATTGCCCTATCCCAGTAACTCCAGGCCAGCACTTGATTTGCGGGTCAACAGATGCTGCCGCCACGCTGCCTTGTAAGAGTTTGGTCCCCGATTTCCCGAAGGGCTTTCCAAAACTAGCGAGGGCTGGTGGAAAACCTCTGCCTGCCGACCCTGGGAGAGAAAAGTACCCAACAAGGAAGGGCTTGTAAGAAGGGTGGAGCACGACTAATGAAAATTTAGCTCCCAAAGGGAACGTAGACCTGGAAAGATATACCCGGAGGAGGGCTTCGGTCTCGCTCTCTTAATGAAATTTGCTTAACAAAGGATTCCTCCGCCGGCTAACAATGGCTCCATTCTTGGGCTGGAAACTTCACACAAGGCGGGAGGATGGCCCTGCTCCAAAGGAGGCGGGCAGATGTGATACGCATGACCCTCTCTCTGCCCGGGGTGAGCGGCCAGGAGCCCAAGGCAAAGGGGAGAAGGACCAATTAGTTCAGCAGCTGAGAACATTTGCTCTAGGCAGGCAAACAAGCCCCTTTGCAACAGGTTGGGATCGGCCCTTTTGAAGGCTTCCCGCCTTCCTGCTCTTGGCAGGCTCCACCCCCTTGACGGTTTCGAAGCCAGCAATCGGGGTTTGATTTTCAGAGTCCTGGGAAGGGTGGTGAAGGCACCACCAGTTCTAGTCCCGCCTTAGGGATGAAAGGTGGCTGGGTGACTTTGGGCCGATCACCAGGAGACCACAAGTTCTAGTCCTGCTTTAGGCACGAAAGCCAGTTGGGTGATCTTGGGCCCAAAATTTCTGTTCCTGTTAGGGGAATTTTGCCCCATTTTACGACTTTACTCGCCACAGTAGTTAAGTAACATGGTTCTTAAGTGAATCTGCCTCCCCCACAGACTTTGCTTGTCAGAAGGTCGCAAAAAGTGATCATATGACCTGGGACGCTGCCACCGTCATAAATACGACTCGGTTGCCAAGCGTTTAAGTTCTGACCATGTGACGTTAGATGTTAAAATGGTCAACAGAATTCTTTATTGGCCAAGTGTGACTGGAGGGTGATAAGTCACCTTTTTTCAGTGCCGTTGTAATTTTGAACGGACGTTAAATGAACTGTTGTAAGATGAGGACTACCTTCACACCCGTCCTTTGTGTCCTGATCAGGGCACACCTGAGGACTTCGTGGCATAGCGGCAGAATTCAACGAACGCTGCTAATTTCTGGGCAAGATCCATTTAACTTGCTCGTGGTTTGATCTTGTATTTTACATTTTGAATTTTGCGTCGTACAGCAGGCCTTATTTTAATTGTGGGACGAACCCTGAAGGCCGAGCCGAGCCGAGCCCTGAAGGCCCATCTATTCCGTGCGGCCGGCCTGGCGTAGTTTGATTATGTTTCAGTGGGGGGTTTTTTACGGGTGTGTTTTTAGAACAGGCCTGTTATTTAATTCGATTTTAAAACAAATTATTTATTTATTATTGTGGTTTTTAGTATCACCTGTTCACCGCCCTGAGTCCCGCAAGGGAGATAGGGCGGTATATAAATTTAATAAATAAATAAAACGCCTTTCCCAGGCTTTGGCCACGGGAGAGCAGACTTGAGTTGGAGCTAACGGAGGAGTTTTGGGACAGATTCAAAGTTTAAATGCGGCAGTCGGCTCACGTCCCTGGACGTCAGGACGGGGGGAAATATCACTTTCAGCCTCTCCCGAGCAGGTTCTGCTCAATCCCTTCGCCTAAGATTGGAGGGCCGAAGAAAGAGAGCAAGCCAAGATCGGAGCATTCGGTTGCAGAAAGCGCATCGCCCCCTTTTCACAAAGGCAGTCACCCGCTTAACACATGGTGCTTGTCTGCAGACAGCTATTCAGGACGGGGGCCGGGAAACAGAGGGGGGCCCACAGCTGGACACAGAATCGTAAAGCAATTAATCAAACCGAGGCTAAAAGCCAACGGTGACAAGGAGATGGCCGCGGAGATGGCGGGGTTTATCATGGAAATCCAACTCCGGGGGTTGGAGGAGGCTACGAGACTGTCCCGACTGGGCCGAGGGAGCCCTTGACCGGACGAATGGCCGTTCTGAAGCCTCTCCCCCTCCCCCCACCGCCCTGTCCCACGAAAGTGTCCGTGGAGGACAACTCCATGGTACTTTGTGCCAAGTTGTTTTCCAGGGGATTTGCTCCCTGTGTGAAGAACTTTGGAGAACTGCGATTCATTTAACGACGGTGGTAAGAAAGAAGCTCGGGAAAGTTATAGAACAGTTGAAGAAGGGATGCAAAAGGAGGGACGGAATGAAATGCGAATGGCAAAAGTTAAAATATTTTTTCACGTGTTTTAAATAATTATGCCCTGCACTGCGGGAAAAATGCCAGGGCGATGAGGACAGCAATAGCGCTTAGACTTGTATACCGCTTCACAGTGCTTTTACAGCCCTCTCTAAGCGGTTGACAGAGTCCGCCTGTTGCCCCCAGCAATCTGGGTCCTCATTTTACCGACCTCGGAAGGATGGAAGGCTGAGTCAACCTTGAGCCGATCAGGACTGAACTGCTGGCAGCGGGCAGAGTTTGCCTGCAGTGCTGCACTCCAACCACTGCGCCACGCAGCTCTTGGCGATGATGGTTGAAGCCACAAGGACTGGTTTTCCTTCGTGCACATTTATCAAGTTGCTGACATTCTCCCGCCACTCACCTTTGCCAATCACCAGGCCACATTTATCAGCTGGCACCGTGTAAGTGATTTCCTGCATGCCGCCGGGCGTGCCCACGCTCCAGTCTCCCCGTCCGCGCCCTCTGCCCCGGGGGACCGCGAGGCTCCCAAAACCGTCGCGCTCCTGGAAGCGAAGAAGACAGCACCTCTGACCACGTGGGAAACGCCTGCGGGCTGGAACAATTTCATCCCCCTTGCTACCACCACGCCTGCAATCCTGCGCTCTAACCGCTGCGCCACCTCTCTCTCCCCCCCACCATCAAAAGAGCAGTTCAACCCCATTCAGAAGCACTTGAAGGCAACTGTTTGGTCCTAAGCTTGCCTGACTTACCTGTGCTGTGAGGATGAGCTCGGTGATGATGTGACCCGCATGCTGGCATCGGTCAGGCAGGCCCATGACCTGTGCAACTCTTTCTGGACTGATGCCATCATCTGTGGAACAAAGAGAGGGAAAAGCCCAGTGAAACAACCACAGAAGGAAGGGAAAAAAAAGAGGCAGAATCCTGGCGACGTGAAGAGCTGCAGACTCCGACTCCCAGCCACCACAGTGAGTTCTCAGCTTACGACCACAACTGAGCCTCAACACTTCCACTGCTAACCACTGCTAACTAAGGGGAGTTCTGCCCCATTTTACAACCTTTGTTGTTAAGTGAATCACCTCAGTTCTTTAGTTAGTGACACGGTTGTTAAGTGAACCTGGCTTCCTCAGACTTGGCAGAAGGTCGCAAAAGAGGATCACGTGACCCACCCACCCCAGGGACGCTGCGACCGTCATAAATATGAGTCGGTTACCAAGCGTCTGAATTTTGATCACGTGACCACGGGATTGCTGCCCTGGTCATAAGTGTGAAAAACAATCATAAGTCATTTCTTTTCAGTGCGGCTGTAACCGTGAACTGTTCTAATTAGAGGACTGGCTGAACGTCGGATGGATGTGACTTTTAGCGGCATCCACCTGCTAACCCTTCCCTTGCCACGTTCTTGTAAAAATGTATAAATTAGGGATGTGCAAAACGTCCCTTATTTCAAAGCTGTCTGGCTTGCAGCATTTTGCCTTTGAAATAAGCTTGCGCAACGTTAATAAAAACCCCGCTCCGGTTAAATTGCCAGCTTTCTAAATTTATTTTAAGCAGGCTGCCATGGTTACGCGATCGGGAACGAGAAATCCAGGCTGATCCACTGAAAAAAGCAGAGAGAGAGAGAGAGAGAGAGAGAGAGAGAGAGAGAGAAAGGGGTGTGTGCTCAACAACTGCCACCAAAAAGTGATAAGAATTGGGTGCCGTTACGTGACGACTCCCTTTATGGCCGTCGTGACTTACGACTGAAATTGCGGACTCAATTAAGGTTGTAAGTCGAGGATGACCGTTAGGCTAAAAATAAAAAATAATAAAATGCAAACCTAAAATACTGAACCACGATTAAACCACATTATGCACAAAGAGTCTAGACCAGGGGTGGGGAGCTATGGCCCCTTCATGACTCGCGGACTTCAACTCCCAGAATTCCTCAGCCAGCATGGAATTGTGGGAATTGAAGTCCACAAATCACAAAAGGGCCGTGGTTCCCTCACTCCTGGTCTAAAGCAGCGGTCCCCAACTTTTTGGGCACCAGGGACCAGTTCCACAGAAAAAAAATTTCCACGAATATGGGGGGGGGGGGACGTGGTTTCATGCGCTACTTAAATCCCACACAAGTACAGATGAAGCTTCGTTTGCTTATGCGAGTACCGGGGACCCCTGGTCTAGATGCTTCAGCAGAAACCTGGGTCAAACCATTGAAAGAAACAAACCTGGTTTAAACTGAATCCTAACCCCCGCGTCGTTCTGAATCTTCTTGATCATTTCGCCGTTTCTTCCTATTACGATCCCCACAGCGAATCTGGGCACCGAGACCTGCGGAAAGGAAGGGTGTTACGATGAGGAGGGGGCTTTGGACATGAACCCCCCCCCCTCCAACTGGACCGCGTTCAGGTATCAAGGCTGGAGCTTCGTCTCACGCCAACGCTGGATGTAAAATTTGCATCCCTCCCTGCAGTTTGCATTCAGACCAGGAAAGGGAGTTAAAACACTGGTTTACGCCCACAGAGGTGGAGATTTTAGAACTGGGTTTAGGAACCGGAAAGCGAAAAGACGCAACAGGTTCACACCACTGCATACCTCTATGCTTCCTCCCATTCTGGATGTAAAATCGTTGCGTATGCCCCGGAAGTCGGCCTGATCTTTTTCTCGGATAATCTCCAGGACCATCTCTCTGGCTTGCTAGAGGATTTCGAAGGGAGAAAAGGGATCCTTGTTAATTAATGGAGGGGGGAGCCTGTATTTGGGTCTGCCAGGAGAAGGGGTGAGTGCCTGGAAAGCAGGATGAGGCTCTTCGGCTGCACAGAAGATGGAAGGTTATTAATGCAAAAGGCAAAAGAAAGAAAAGGGAGAGAAAAACCACACCAGAAAAATAATCTCAAGCAAACACACAAAAACAGACACACACCCCTTCTCTCTCTCTCTCTGGGCTGTTCTTCCAAATCCTTCCCCAACTCTTATTTTTATTATTATTATTATCAGCACAACTGCCAAATCCTCTCTCGATACACACCTGTACTTTAAACGCATCTCCCGTAATCCGAAGAGGTTTATCTGCTCCAGTCGGTAAGGGGCCATCTTGGATCATAATCATTTTCACGCCTGTTCGTTCCTACATATGCATCGCACAGATAACGGGAAAGGGAGGAAAAGAAGGGAAAAAAAACTACAAGAATAAATGAAATGCTAAACCACAGACACAAACACACACCCACCCAAAAAACCCCCCTGCTTGAAAGCTATGAAAATAAGACAAGGAAGGGAGGACTGCAAGGGAAGGAACTGAAAGATTTGGTCATTTTAACAAAAAGGAAACAATCCTTTATATATCCCTTCATTTTTTTAAAAAAATATACAGTCCCATCATGTGTGCTGAAAAAAGGGACCGATGATCGTTTCCCACACTCAGCATCCCCAGGGTCACATGGTCAAAATTCAGTCGCTTGGCAACCGACTCATAGTTATGACAGTCGCAGTGTCACCTGGTCCCCTTTTGCGACCTTCTGAAAAGCAAATTAGTGAGGGAACCAGATTCGCTTAACGACCATCTGACTAGCTTAACGACGACACTGATTTGCTTAGTGGTGAGAAAGGCTTAACAACCGTCTCGCCTAGCGACGGAATTTCTGGGCTCCACTGAGGTCGTAACTCAAGGACAAGCAGCAGGGGAGGGAGGGTGGGTGGGCAGGGGAGGGAGGGCGAAGGGGAGGGAGGAGCCTACGCACCTGCAATTGTTTTATCGTTTCTCCGCCTTTGCCGATCACCAGGCCCACTTTGGAGGCTGGAATGAGGATTTCTTGTATTGTGCTGTTGCCGTCCATCTCGTTGTGGAAGCCGGGTCCGTTCCGACACCGGTCTACGATGTGGCCCAGGAGCCGTTTCGCTTGTCTTCAGAAGGGGGGGGAGGGAGGGAGGGAGAGAGAAAATACAAAGAGAGACGAAGGGAAGGAGGGAAGGGGGGGAAAAAAAGAGAGAGAAAATCTCAAGGAAATCGGCTAGCAAATCGCACCCACTTCCCTCCTTGTCTGGGTCTAAAAGGGAACGGAGGGTGTTTCTTTTGGTGGGGAGAAAGAAAAACAAAATAAAAGGAAAGAGAAATGAAGAAAGTAGAGGCAGTCCTCGACTTACGACAGTCCATTTAGTGACCGTTCAAAGCGACAACGGCACTGAAAAACAGAGCCGTTTTTTCGTAGTTATGACCTCTGCAGCATCCCCAGGATCGCGTAGATCAAAACTCAGATGCTAGGCAACGGGTTCGTACTTATGACCGTCGCTGTGTCCCGAGGGGGGCACATGATCCCCTTTTGCGACCTTCGGACAAGCGACGTCGATGGGGAAGCCGGATTCACTTAGCAACCGGGCTGCTAACTTAACAACTGCAGCGATCCACTTAACAACTGTGGCGAGAAAGGTCGTAGAACGGGGCAAAACTCACTCATCAAATGTCTCGTTTAACAACAGAAATGTTGGACCGTAAGTCGAGGACTACCTCTAACACCGCTTCAGTGCTGGGGTTGGGGTGACCACACGCTAAACCAACTGTTAAAAAGTTTTGGTTCCCCCTGCTTGGAAAGTGGCTTTTCTCCACTCCATCTGACCCCCCCCACCCAAAGAGGGAGGGGCTTTCTCTAGGTCAAGTTCACCCTCTGGACCAGAGGGGGGGGGAACTAGGGCCCCTTTAGGACCTGTGGACTTCAACTCCCAGAATTCCTGAGCCAGGCCCCTTTGCTCTGGACGGGAGATTGACAGGACCCCTTCAAAGCATTTCAGAAAGGGACATACAACCCTCCATGCCAGCAGTTGATACCTTCCTGATGTCTCCTCAGACTCTTTCTGAACCTCTGTAGGACTCTCCGTGAACGTCACAATGAAAGTCAGACAACCACCTCTGGTGGCTACTATTTGTCCGTGGTGACGCAACTGCTGCAGTTGCTGGAAGTCCTGGCGACATCAGTTGTCCACCAGCAAGCTACTGACGACACAGCCCTCAACGGGCCAACTTTTGTGGGGTCCTTGGTGCTCTCTGAGCTTGGTTGTTAGAGTTGGGTTGTTTTCTTATAGACGTTTCATGAACCCCATTAGGTAACTTCATCAGTGATGAAATAACTAGCAGTGATGATGTTACCTAGTTGGGTCATGAAACGTCTGCAAGAAAATCACCAAGCTTAGAGAGCACCAAGGACCCCACAGTCGTTCCTCCTCCTCCTCCTCCATCATGCATCCACCCACCAAGCTCAGAGAACACCAAGGACTCTACAGTTCACCTCTGGAGCTTTTCTATTGGAACATCACCAATAGATGATGTAGGGATTTATATAGTGGCTACAAGAAGCTCTTGATGATGTCACCTAGTTGGATAATGAAACATCTGCAAGAAAAGCGCCAAGCTCAGAGAACACCAAGGACCCCACAGTTCAACCCTGAGCTACAAATATTCTCTTCTATCAGAGTGATCTTTTTTCCTCCCGATTTGGGTGAATAACGGCCAAAGCAAATAAAACCCACTCACTTAGACACGAAGAAAGTTTTAAACAGATAAGAGGCAGGGCCCAATTCAAATGCATGCACGCCCCCCGTCCCGGTCTTCAGACCCCGCAGCTTTGAAAAACAATCCATTTTTCAGAAGATGAACTCAAGAGTTGAGGACAACCCATTCCGAACCAGGAAAAGCAGCCAGGGCAGAACCTCAAACCAAAGACCGTCTAAGATGGCACCAAGCGGTTATATTTATTGTGCCTTGGCGTGCACAGATTCCCCACCCTGAGGCCGAACTTCAAAAAGGGAACCAGAACAACGTCAGTTGAAAGAAAGAAAGAAAGAAAGAAAGAAAGAAAGAAAGAAAGAAAGAAAGAAAGAAAGAAAGAAAGAAAGAAAGAAAGAAAGAAAGAAAGAAAGAAAGAAAGAAAGAAAGAAAGAAAGAAAAGAGCCTACTTTTCAAAATGTCCAGGGTTTATTTCCTTTAACATTCGTTAATCACCCCAATGTAATTCTTTAAAATTAAAAAAAAAAAAGATTCCCACAGATGGATTTGGAAAGAGCCCACCTACCCAAAGGCTGGGGGAGTGAGAGAGCAGGTCCATATTGTTAAGTGGGCTCCTGTAAGCCTGAGGCTCGTGGCTCCAGCAGGAAGAGATCCTTGAGAGAGGCAAGCTCAGCGCCTGAGAAGGGGGAGGGAGGAAATACTGTCCCTAAAGTTTCTATAGGGCGTGAGAGAGCAGAAATCCCCCCCCTCCCTTGCTGGGCTGCCAAGGGGAAGGGTGTTAGGGGGGAACAGGAAGAGGGCAGCCCCAACTCTGCAATGGGTCATGGTTCGTCCCCTCCCCAAATGAGCAGTCAGGAGAAACTGACTGGCATGCATCGGTCAAACGCAAAAAACAACGGTTGGGATGAAGGAGAAATGGCCGGATCACCTCTGCGCTTCTGCGGCCTTCTCCAGACCCCCTTTCAAGGAAGGAAGGAAGGAAGGAGGGAGTTGAGGACACTCAAGAGTCGAAGCCCACCCGTTTAATCTCTGATGGACAATCAAGTTGACCATTATCTCTGGTGGCTTCTGGGCTTCCTAAAGGGCCACAACTCCTTCGTAGCAGCTGTTGCAATTGTCTCTCCAACAGGGCCTGGGGGCGTTGCGATGTTGTTTCACAAGAGGGACGGGAAAACAATTAGAACGCTTGGAGAGAGAGGACTTAACGTTCCCTTGGGCGGCCTCGCCTTGGTCCCACCATTATACAGGTAGTCCTCGACTTACGACTTGCTAAGCGAGGCGTTCGCGAAGTGAATTTTGCCACAGGGGTTAAGCGACTCACTGCAGCTGTAAAACTAGCGACACTGCTGTGGCTTCCCCCCGTTGACTTTGCTCGCCAGGAGGTCGCCAAAGGGGATCACGTGACGCCAGGACACACCGCGGCCGTCATAAATATGAGTCGGTTGCCAAGCGGCTGAATTTTGATCAGGTGATCACAGGGAGGCTGCAGCAGTTAGAAGTGCGAAAAACGGGCACGTCGCTTTTTTTTTTCCAGCGCGGTTGTAACTTCGGTCACTAAATGAACTGTTGTAAGTCAAGGACCATCTGTACTCCAGGTAATGCGCGGTCCCTGCTCCAAAAGAGGGAATTTTCTTCAACAGAAGAGGCCCCCATTCTCTTCTCTGAGGTGCCCTTTCTTGTCTTGTTCCTTCTAGGCACCAATGGAAGGCCTGGAAGTAGGCTCTATCTTCCTAAAAACCTTACCATCCGATCAAGATCTAGTGCAAAAGATTGAGGCCTAATGGAGAGATGGAAGGAAGGGATTTGGGGCAATTTAAAAAAAAAGGGGTGGGTGGGGGTTAGAACGGAACTCTCTCTCAAAAGCCGCCCTTCCCACCCTGGAGATCTTCCTCCAAGCAACTCAACCAGAGCTGGTAAAGTTTGATTTTTAGATGAAGGGAGGAGCAGATTTATTCTCCAGGCGTTCTACGTGGCGTAAATGTGCCCTGCAATAAAAAAACTGGTTGATTATCCTGTTGCCCTACTTTTCCAAATCTGATTGCTGGAGGGATTAAACCTTTTTCAGTTCTTGGCATCAAACCACCCTCGGCACGAAGCGAGCTCAGGGTTACATATTATTATTATTATTATTATTATTATTATTATTATTATTATTATTATTATTATTATTATTATTATTATTATTATTAATTATTATTATTATTATTATTATTATTATTATTATTATTATTATTATTATTATTATTATTATTATTATTATTATTATTATTATTAAACTCGAAGAAACTTCTAAGGGGCATGAAGGAAAAGGGAACCACACTAAGAGAAAACTGCACTAAGAGAAAATGCTTGCCAGGCGAAAAGGCTGACAAGCAAGCGCACCGTGGCTTGTTTTGAGGCAGCGCGGAGAAAAGTAAAAAACAGATCAGGGTAGAACCGAAAAGAAGACAGGATAGAGGACAGAGTTGAGGGGATGAAAGGAGATCACAGACACTGGCTTTAAACGCTTACTCGATGCTCTCTGGGGATCCAGTCAGCATGCAAGGCCGCTCCGCCATCCCACCGCTGTCTGTCAAGGGAAAATAAGAAAAAAAAGTCAATGGCTCTTGTCCATCCTGCTGCCAGCTTTCCGTTTAGAAAGGATAGGGCTGACGGTAATCCATAGAATCCTAGGCTGGACGGGACCTCGGAGGTCTTCTAGTCCAACCCCCTGCTCAAGCCAGGAGCCCTTGCATCAACCCGGTCAAATAGCTGTCCAGTTTAACTTTGAAAACCTCCAGAGATGGAGCCCCCACAATTCCAGGAGGCAAATTATGCCATTGATTGATTGTTTTCACTGTCGGGAAATTTCTCCTTAGTTCTAGGTTGGCTCTCTCTTTAACAAGCTTCTAGGCTAAAAGACCCCTCTTGTGTTAACTGCACATTCAGGTTATGTGGCCAAATTCAATTTTCAGAGCCTCCCTGATTAGTATCCACTGCTTGCCATTCCCCTGTGCCTTAACCACAAGACCAAAATGTCTAATACAATCAAAGGTTGCTGATGTTAAGGGAAATAGGGAAATCAAACGTTGTGTTTATTCATGGATAACAGAGAAACAGGCTGAGTTCCTCCATCACGACAAGCTAAGATAGTCTGACAAGCCACTACTAGCTAGAATTACACTATATCTCAATCTGTTTTTTCCAACAAGCCATCTGCCAGACATGTGGGCTAAAATTCTCAGCATGTTCATAAATAGCTGCCAGAAGGTGCTCAGGTGAGAGAACGCCATGATAAGCCACAGAACATGGTTTATACACCCCAATGGATGGATTCACACCCTACGAACTCAACCAGAACCCATGCAATCACGCTACTGGTCCGGTTTAATGTCTGAACCCAGCCACAGCCCTGGAATCAGGGGCTGGCTTGCAGACCTGGTCTTTCTCTGAGGTTTTCCTCTCTAAATAAGGGAATGGATTGGAGCAAAAATCAAATTACTGTTTACCCCCCACCCGCCAAAGCTCCTTACCTGATGCAATCTGAATTTTGCACCCTGATTCTGCCTGAATCCGGGAGATTTGCTCACCGCCCCTGCCGATAACTGCAAAAGATATAGCCAACGTCAGGCTATGTCTACTCGTAGAACATAAAGTATAGAATGGAGGGCTGAAAGGGACCCTGGAGGTCTTCTAGTCCAACCCCCTGCTCAAGCAGGAGATCCTATACCATTTCAGACAAAAGGCTGTCCAGTCTCTTCTTAAAAACCTCCAGTGATGGGACACCCACAACTTCTGGTGGCAAGTCGTTCCTCTGATTGATTGTTCTCACTGTCAGGAAATTTCTCCTTAGTTCTACATTGGATTTTTCCTTCTTTAGTTTCCATTACTTCTTGTTCTGCCTTCAGGTGCTTTGGAGAAGAGGTTGACCCCCTTCCCCCCTCAAATATTGGAAGACCGCTATCATGCCACCCCTAGTCTTTCTCTTCATTAGGTTATAGACATGTTCAGTTCCCTCAACCATTCATTGTACGCTTTAGCCTCCAGAGCCCTGATCATCACTGCTGCTCTTCTCTGTGCTCTTTCTAGAGTCTCAATATCTTTTTTATACTTTCTTGGCTCAAATTCATCTCATTCCTTAACTCTGGATTTTAAAAAAATCCTCTTTTTCTCCTCCTTTTCTCTTTTTAGCGTGAAATCCTGGGGGCAAAGCCTGATTTCTTGTGTAATCAATGCCAGGAATCTGGGAATAATACAAAGTTGGGGGTCACAGAATTGATTTCGCCTTATACTCGGGTTATCAGGGCACAGCGACTGCATTCACACAATATTCTAGTCTCCAACAAATGATACAGGTAGTCCTCGACTTACGACCACATTTGAGCCCAAAATTTCCATTGCTGAGCAGGACAGTTTGTTAAGCGAATTCTGCCCCATTTTACGACCTTTTTTGCCACAGGGATTAAACGAATCGCTGCATTTGTTTAGTATCATGGTTATTAAGTTACTCTGGGTTCTCCACTGGCTTTGCTTGTTGGGAGGTCACAAAAGGGGGTCGCCTGCTCTTTGGATCCTGAAACCGTCATAAATACGAGTCAGAACTTGCCAAGCGTCCGAATTTGGATCATGTGACCCTGGGGATGCTGCAAAGGTCATAAGGGTGAAAAACGGTCCCTTTTTCCAGGGTCGTTGTAACTTTGAACGGTCACTAATTGAAATGTCGTAAGTCGAGGACCACCTATAGCAGATTTCTGCAACCTACAGGAAACCACTGTCTTATTCTCAAGAGATTTTAAGAAGCTTTGAGTCCCACAATCCCCTTCACACCCAGCTGTGTGAATGGCTCCACCCGAAGCAGCTTTGTTTCGACTGGAAACACAGACTGATCTTCGGCGGAGCGAGTGCTTGAATGCCCCCTCCTCAGCAAATACTTACTGAATCCAACCATTTTGTCAGGCACTTTGAAATCTTCAGTTATTACTGCCCTGAAGAGAACAGGAAAGGAAATTCATCAACGTTTCTGTCACCGTTTGGGAAAAAAATCAGCTTCAGATGCCAGGAATAATGAAGGGGGGGATCAGCTCAGCATCTGGGAAGTTGTAAAACTACACCCAGATGCAAATGGAAGAAACAGGCTTGGTATCACTGTCAGCATTCTTGGCTTGGGGAGGGGACCTGATGTCCCCCAGTGGATCAGGCTGGTGACGGTTTCTGGCACCTCGACATAACTGGAGGACTTCTTCCCCAGGCTACGGAGCAGAAGCGATGAAAACAGATAAAACTCCTGCTAGACTTAGTAAAGCTATTTTCAGTTGAAACTTCCACTGTAATTCGCAACACGGGTTTAAAATTTGGCCCAGTTAACTCAATTTTATCTATATAGCATCAGCTATAGAAGTAGAAGAGGTGGAGGTGGAGTCAAGAGAGGAATCAGCCTGGAGTCCTTACGTTGTCACAAATGGCCCAAATCCAGCCTCTCTTGAATTCTGTTAACTCTTATCTAGTGCCAATTTTTAACACCCACTAATGGACTTATCTGGCCCTAACCTAGCCCATCTCCTCTTAACAGAATAACGAGAGTTAGAAGGGACCTTGGAGGTCTTCTAGTCCAACCCCTTGCTCAAGCAGGAGACCCTATACCATTCATCCAAAGACTATGAGCCGTGGTTCAGTTTTACGACTTCTGCTTGCACCAGGATATATTATTCTACATATAAAATCTCCACTTGGTCGGCCAGTGGAAGTTCTTTAGATGCCTGCTAAAATAATTTAGATGTCATAGAACTGGATGCTCTCAATTTTCTAGACATGGCCCTAAGAAAGCATCTTGAATACAGGTAATTCTCAACTTACAATTGTAATGAAGCCTGGAATTTCCACTGTAAGTCACGACAGTCGTAAGTCGAGGCACCCGACTGACCTGATTCTACACCTTTTTTTGAGATGGATGCAAACAAGTCCATTTACTTACTTACTTTTTTACCTATTTATATCACACCTTTATTATTCTTACAAATAACTCAAGGCAGCAAACATATCAAATACACCTTCCGCCTCCTACTCCCCCTCCACAACAACCCTGTGAGGTGGGTTGGCCTGAGAGAGAATGACTGGCCCAAAGTCACCTAGCTGTCTTTCATGGCTAAGGCAGGACTAGAACTCCCAGTCTCCTAGTGATCGGCCCAAAGTCAATCAGGTTTTCATTGAACTCACGGTCTCTTGCTTTCTGGCCTGGTGCCTTAACCACTAGGCTAAACAGGCTCCATTCATTCCTATGGGGTTTTTTGGGGGGAGGGGGAGGCTGGAAGCTGGCAAAAATGCCATAAATCAATAAAAAAGCGAGCCAATTGCCAAGCACCCCAAATGTTTTCAATGTGTATTGGTGTCAGAACTCCAGAACCAGGTCATAAAAACCCTTTTGAGGGTATCTGTCATAACCCTGAATGGTTGCTAAGCACCTGGTCATTAAGTGAGGACTATCTGCACCCTTTTACTCTTCGCCCTGATCTCGTCTATCTATCTAATATTGTCTTCCCCTTCTTCAATCTCACCCAAGCCTCACTCGCGGGCATCAGGTAAATATTTATTAAATGCAAGCCTCTTCTGTGTGAATACACCGCCAATGACTCCTTCACCCCCTACGCCCCCCACCTTCAAAAAAATATAATAATCATCATACAATATTCTGAAGCAGAAGACTTAAGAAAAGGAAAAAGAGATGGAAACCGCCCGCAGTTTTGCGGCGTTCCCAACCTCTGACTTTATAATACTCCAGTACAGATGGCAGATCAATAAACAATTACCAGCGATCGATAAATAATAAAACATAACCCACGGCTTACCTTTGATGTACTAGGGCCCCTAACTGGTTACCTACTGTGGCAGAGAAGAGAGAGAAAAAGGAGGGGAGAGGAAAAAAAATTCAAAGCATTAGTATGGATAAACTAACTTCATCTGCCCGTTTTCATCGGGGCGAGGGGAAAAGAGCAAAGCAAAGAGGGGGGAAAAAAAAACCCCAGCAATTTGGGTTCAGTGACTGAAATGAATGCTCGTCGCG
This sequence comes from Protobothrops mucrosquamatus, assembly GCF_001527695.2. Taxonomy (NCBI): domain Eukaryota; kingdom Metazoa; phylum Chordata; class Lepidosauria; order Squamata; family Viperidae; genus Protobothrops; species Protobothrops mucrosquamatus. The sequence continues at coordinate 264,744 of NW_015387340.1, forward strand.
GGACGGGAAACAGGAGGAGATGTTTTGATCCACCCCAGCCGTCCAGCTGAACACTGGATAGGAAATTGATCCACCTCCCTTCCATGCTGTGAAGCATGGGAGAAAGACCCTCTCTACCCCACCCCACAAATCCCTATTAGTGTTGCTCCCTGTCCCACTGGGATTCCGCCCCCCTCTCCAGCCCGAAAGGAAAGCTGATATTAAAAAGGATCAAGACGACCGGTAGTCGTTAAAACAAAAACGGAGGAACCGTTAACAAAAGAGATTCGGAGAGTTTTTAAGTCAAATCAAAAGTATTGGGAGAGAAAGAGAGAGAGACATACAAACATACTTCTGGGGTTATCTCTTATCTGCGATCCATGAAGCCAGTTTACACGGAGACCTGTTAAAGAGAGAGGGCGGTCAAAGAAGGCTCCGTCGTCAAGTTGAGGCTACGGTCAGCTTTCTACTCAAGAGGTCCACCTAAGATGTCCTCCGCTTGTCCGGAAGCTTCTAAGGAAGCGTGAGGTCAAAGAACTTTGCACCGTCAAGTTGAATCTCTGATTATGTTTCTACTCAATGGAGGAGCCACAGTCACTTAACAGCCATGTTACTAACTTAACAACTGCAGTGACTGACTTAAAAAACTGCGGCCACGAAGGTTGTAAAATGGGGCACAAAAATCACCACTGTCTCCGTTAGCAACAGCAATTTGTAGTCGTAAATCGAGGGTTACCTGTAGTTCATCAACTCAAGTCAAAATTATCTCTCCGGGCCGTGCCCTGGAGGGTTTAATAGGGTCTCACGTATGAATTGAGAAGAGCCAAATGTGGCTTAATAGATCTGGATTAGCAAACCGTGGTTAATTAAGGCTACAATGGTGTTTCTGGAAGCCCTGCCCCAATTTATTAGTCTTCAGACGTTTGTGTGTGTATATATACACACACGTCTTAAGTCTGAAAGCCTTCTCAGCAATAGAAAGGTAAAAATTAACACAGGTTTGCTAGGAGGCAGCTTGGCACACGGAAATCACAGGTAGGAAAAAGACTGGGGTTTTTTCCCCCCCCCATTCTTTGCTCTAAGCAACCCAATTACTCCAGGTTTTCAACTGCTTGTTTTAAGAAAGTAGCACACCCTTTGCAGGAAATAATTGAAAAGGGAGTGTGGAGAAAACGAGAATGAATTCTGCATTTCAAGCTCCATTTCATGCCCATTTCCCAGGTCAGTTCAGTCATTTTCAGTGGCGAGAGGCATAGATTAAGTCTATTTTAAGCCAAGAGGTATAGGACAGCTTCTTACGAATGACACTCCCCCCCCCCCACACACACACACTCCACCCCTCAGAAAAGCACAGGGAACTTGTGACAATCAATGTCCCGCCAGGACACCTCTATTTCATCATGCTCTATCAATCAATTGCCTATTTTCTGAAATGGGATAGGTGCAACTTTTACGGGTCTTTCTCGCTGCTGGCTATTTTCTGCCTGTTCGAAAAATAAAATTCAGAATATGCATGAGGATTAGAGAGAGTGACATGAGCAGAAGCAGGAAAGGAAAACTTTAGACAACTTAGGAGAAATTAAGGATGTAACCCAGATCCTTTCTTCCCTCTTTCTTTCTTTCTTTCTTTCTTTCTTTCTTTCTTTCTTTCTTTCTTTCTTTCTTTCTTTCTTTCTTTCTTTCTTTCTTTCTTTCTTTCTTTCTTTCTTCCCTTCCCTCCTGTTTCTTTTCTTTTCTTCCCATCTCCCTATAAGGTGGATCTGGGTGGTTTACAGGTTATAAAACGGGTAAAAAAAAGTAAGTTAAAACGATGAAAAGAATGCAACGTTAAAATATTATTCTGCATTTCTGGTATTCCCTTAAATCCTTCTCAAATCTCTCTATCAGCCCCAAATTGCCCAGAGCAATTTTACAGGCTCGATTTTATGGCCACCTTTATCGCAATTGTACGTCAAGAGTTGCTGAGTTAATGCATCAGTTAATTAATTAATTTAATGCATTAAAAGCTCAACAGCTCTGGAAGATGATTCATCACAGAATGAAACAAATGTCTGAAAATCAGCTCTTTCCCCCTTGCCAGCTGTTTTTTCTATTAGGCATTATTAAGCTTTATGTCTACATAAAGTACATGAAGTCAGCTCTATATATGGTAATAGATGCTAGGATATTTTATATTTCTTACTGGAAATGACACACAATTTCTCTCTTAGAAGAAGAGCAGGCTAAGCTAGGTCCGCACGCATCGATGTCAAAAATTGCTTTGTGTTTAAAAACAAGTCGGCTACTGAATTGGCTGGCTGACCGTTTTGTTACAAGTTAGGATATGTTTTTGTGATCTCGGATACCTATTAATTGTATTGTTGCTTTTATTGATTTTTAAGCTGTACGCTACTCTGAGTCGCTGCTAAAATGGGCTCATCAATCACTTTTGCGGTACCATCGTAACTTTGAACGGTCTCTAAACAAATGGTTTGTAAATTGAGGACTGCCACTACATTTATTTTTCCCTTAAGAGGAAAAAGTCAACCTTCCTTGCAACTTAACAGCTCCAAAATTGCCCTTGGACAAGCACTCTCTGAAGGGAAGTTTCAGCACCTTTGTCCCCTTATCAAGGGAAAGACTAAACAATTGCTCTGCTGCTGCTGAAATGAGTCTTCTAACCACTTCCAACAGCTCTGCATGATTCTGTTCTTGCAGGGCCCAGCGTGAATGCTGGTTGAGGACAAACCCCAATTCATGGCATGGGTCCAGGTTACTTGAGGGACCGTCTCACTCATGCTGGCAGAGGAAGCACAATGAGGGTCCCATCTGCCCGGTTATTCCAGCACGCAGGGTCCAGGAGGAGGGTCTTCGCTGCTGTGGCCCCTGCCCTCTGGAAGATCTTTCCACCCTGATGTGAGGTTGGCCCCAACCCTCCTATCCTTTCGCAAGGGCCTAACGACCTGGTTCTGCCACTTGGCTTGGGACCCCAGTGGGGGGAACAGCGCAATGGAGGTGGCTGATTGAGTAACGACAGATCCCAGCTCCTCCCCATTCTGCCCCCACCCTCCCCATGTGTTTTTCATTTTAATGCTTGATTTTAACTTTTTTATGGCTTAGCTTAGATGTAACTGTAAGCCATCCAGCGTTACCCTAGGGCACAGGTCTGCAACCTTGACAACTTTAAGACTTGTGGACTATGCTGGCTGAGGAATTCTGGGAGCTGAAGTCCACAAGTCTTAAAGTTGTCAAGGTTGCAGACCCCTACCCTAGGGTAAGATGGCCAGCCAATAGGATAGATAGATAGATAGATAGATAGATAGATAGATAGATAGATAGATAGATAGATAGATAGATAGATAGATAGATAGATAGATAGATAGATAGATAGATAGATAGACAGACAGACAGACAGACAGACAGACAGACAGAGATAGATAGAATAGATTCTCCTCCCCACTGCCAGCCATTGCCAAACCAAACCAAACTTCCCTTAAAGTAAAAGGAATTTTAAAAAGTTGGGGGGAAAAAAGACTTACTCCCGTCTTCCAAAGCCCGCTTGACTCCGTAACCGTACACCGAGGGGTCCACGAGGGGTGCAGAATTATTCACGTGAGAAATTTCTCCAATTTTAGCAGCCATTTGCTATAGGCAGAGAAATAAAAACAAAAATCATTAGCTGGGTTTAGATGGGGCGAGCTTAGAAATGTAATGAACCAGCCTGGAAAGGTTTTATTTATAATGATTGCGATGTTCCAGGGTCCTGTGTTCACCGTTTGTGGCCTTCTGGCAAGCCCAGTCCATGGGGAAGCCGGCTACACTCAACAACCGTGTTACGAACTCAACAACTGCAAGTGACTCCACTTAAGCACTGTGGCAAAACCCACTTAACAAAGGCCTCACTTAACGGCGGAAATTTTGGGCTCCCTTGTGGAGGGCTACCCGTCGTTTCTGTCAATCCTCAGACCCCCTGAGAGGAGGGGCACAAGGAAGACCAGGTGTCTTCTGAAAGGCAGATGGGGTTCAACTTCTGAAACCCCCCCCGAGACTTCCAATATTTCTGAAGAAAAGCCGAGAAAGGCCGACTGCCTTTGTGAAAAGAGCACTTTGAACACGAGAGTTAGTTATTCCTGCTTTGGCAGCTGTTTACTCAGGAATGTGGATAACTGGGGGGGGGGGGTTTAGCTCCTAAGAGACAGCCTTATCTCAGCTATGTGGGGTTACTGGCCACAGAGTCTGCTGACCAAGGAGCTCTCCTTCCTTTGCAGAAGATTATTTAAGGGATATCAAAAGTCTTTTTCCTCTGCCCAAAAGACTTTTGGACCTAGAAGAGGCAGCGCTGTCCCATCTCCCCCTCCTCTCTGTGGATGACCCCCTGGCCATCTGTTAATGCTAAAACACACAGGGATGGATCCAGGTCCTGCCTAAAAAGGTACAACGTTCACCACAACGTTCCAGCTTGAACATGAGTCAAATTGAGTGACACAAGAGTATCGTTGAATCAACGGGCTGGGAAGGACCCCGGAGGTCTTCTAGTCCAACCCACTGCCCAAGGCAGGAGACCTTATACCATCCCGGTCAAATGGCTGTTTAATCTCCTCTTGAGAACCTCCAGTGTCTGAATCACCTGACCCTGGGGATGCTGCAATGGTTTCAAGTGTGGAAAACGGTCGTAAGTCAATGCCGTTGTAATTTTGGGCATAAAACGAACGGTTGTAAGTGAAGGATACTGAGAAACCACCACCCCCCCCAAAAAAAAAGAAAAAGAAAGAAAATTATTTTTCAGGGCTTAGGCCTCCTCAAACCTGAGGCTGCAGCTGCTTGGCAAAACCTTTCTGATCCAGCTTATGTAACACAATGCCCTGAGAGAGAGATAAAATGGAAAAAAATGAGGAGCAACGTTCAAGGTGCTTCTGCGCAGGGAGGAAAGAGAGAAAAATGTGTATAAAACAAGAACTGGCGGCTCCAGCAAAACTCTCCCAACGCCGCACATAAAAGGGTGTTCCCTAAGAAAGCATTTAAGAGAGAGAACAAGGCCCTATCCTGGGAAACCAGAAGACAACCTGCTACCGCGGTGCCAGCTTCGTTACGAAAAAGGGCAAGGATAAACAGACAAGAGAGACAGTATTTAATGAAGGAGTTTTGTCCAGTGGTTAAGGCCCTAGGCTAGAAAGTGAGAGACTGTGAGTTATAGTCCCACCTTAGCCGTGAAAGATGGCTGGGTGACTTTGGGCCAATCACCAGGAGACGGTGAGTTCTAGTCCTGCCTTAGGCATGAACGACGGCTGGCTGAATTTGGGCCAATCACCAGGAGACAGCGAGTTCTAGTCCTGCCTTAGGCATGAAAGCCAGCTGGGTGACTTTGGGCCAATCACCAGGAGACGGCGAGTTCTAGTCCTGCCTTAGGCCCAAAAGCTGATTGGGTGTCTTTTGGCCACTCACTAGGAGACTTAGTCTGGATGGAAACCCATGCTGAGAAAAATAATCAACTTCTTTAGACTGGGAGAATAGAGATTTTTTTTTAAAAAAAAAGAAAAAAAACTAAAGCGAGGCACATTAGGGGAGAAAATCCTGATTTTACGTATGTGTAGAGGGGTAAAACTGGCAGCAACCATTCAGGAAACAAAAGTAAATGGCTCAGTGGAAACCAGCCCTCTAGTGAAAGAGGGAGAGAGAGAGGGGTCGGGGGGAGAAAATCCATGCTAGGAATCCTTCGGGAAGGAGTAAGGGAAAGCGCATGGAAGCAGCTGCAAGGCAAAGCGTTTGTACAAACCTGTTATACAGATTCTCACTAGCCCTTAATGGAAAAAACATTTGCTGACCTGGAAAAATGTCAGGGAATCGAGAGAGAGTCACAGGACTGGATGGGCACCTTTGCAAATGGGGAAGGGGGTGAAATAAAGGCAGGAGGAGGAATATGCAGAGAAAAGCAACCATGATGGCAAAAGGCCTGGAGGCTAAATCATAGGGTGAATGGTTGAGGGAACTAGGTATGTCTAAGCCTACAGGGCATATAATAGCAACCCTCCAGTATCTGAAGGGCTGCCACAAAGAAGAGGGGGGTCAACTTGTTCTCCAAAGCCCCTGAAGGCAGGACAAGAAGCAACAGATGGAAGCTAATCAAGGAGAGAAGCAACCCAGAACTACGCAGAAATTTCCTGACAGTGGGAACAATTCATTTTTCTCTAGAAGTTGTGGGTGCTCCATCACTGGAGGTTTTCAAGAAGAGACTAAGCGGCCGTTTGTCTGAGAAGGGATATAAGTTCGCCAGCTTGAGCAAGGGGGTTGGACTAGACGACCTCCAAGGTCCCTTCCAGCCCATAGGATTCTATGTTCTAAAACATCCGCCGTGCAAACGTCCATAATCATTTTAAAAACAACAGCTAAGCGTGTTTGCTAGCAGGTCAGTTAGTCACTACGGAGAGGGAACGAAAGCTCTCCGTTTAATTTGGTAGCTTTCTGTTTGACTTTAGGTTGCACTGAATTAATCTGTTTTTGTTATTTGAACAAAGGTTGGCTTGCAGCACACTCCTGGCCAGGTCAAGTCAAAAGCCGATGTTGATGATGTGGCAGTTTCTCAACAAATTACGGCTCAAAAGAGGAGCTGAGTGCCACAACTGGACTTTCAGTTACTTGATGGGATGACAAGTTTTTGAAAGTTTTTCGTTTCCAGCACCTACCGTAAGTTAAGGGGAAATTTGAAGTTAGGTGGTTTGATTACAGCACAGGTAATCCTCAACTTATGACAATATAAAAACCTAACTTGGGACAACTAGAAGCGAGCATTCACCGGTCTTTCTGGCAGCTTTACAGGTTTTGGCTCCTTAATCAGGGCCACGAATCCACACCGGGGAATAAAAACACACAACGCCGTCATCTGCCCTTCACCGATTTACACCACAAAAAATGCTTTCTAAACCTGTTTCTGGCACAGCCTTGGATTGGTGGCTTNGAGACGGTGAGTTCTAGTCCCGCCTTAGGCATGAAAGCTAACTGGGTGACTTTGGGCCAATCACCAGGAGACGGTGAGTTCTAGTCCTGCCTTAGGCATGAACGACGGCTGGCTGAATTTGGGCCAATCCACCAGGAGACGGTGAGTTCTAGTCCTGCCTTAGGCATGAAAGCCAGCTGGGTGACTTTGGGCCAATCACCAGGAGACGGCGAGTTCTAGTCCTGCCTTAGGCCCAAAAGCTGATTGGGTGTCTTTTGGCCACTCACTAGGAGACTTAGTCTGGATGGAAACCCATGCTGAGAAAAATAATCAACTTCTTTAGACTGGGAGAATAGAGATTTATTTATTTTTTAAAAAAGAAAAAAAAACTAAAGCGAGGCACATTAGGGGAGAAAATCCTGATTTTACGTATGTGTAGAGGGGTAAAACTGGCAGCAACCATTCAGGAAACAAAAGTAAATGGCTCAGTGGAAACCAGCCCTCTAGTGAAAGAGGGAGAGAGAGAGGGGTGGGGGGGGGGAGAAAATCCATGCTAGGAATCCTTCGGGAAGGAGTAAGGGAAAGCGCATGGAAGCAGCTGCAAGGCAAAGTGTTTGTACAAACCTGTTATACAGATTCTCACTAGCCCTTAATGGAAAAAACATTTGCTGACCTGGAAAAATGTCAGGGAATCCAGAGAGAGTCACAGGACTGGATGGGCACCTTTGCAAATGTTAAAATATGGGGAAGGGGGTGAAATAAAGGCAGGAGGAGGAATATGCAGAGAAAAGCAACCGTGATGGTAAAAAGCCTGGAGGCTAAATCATAGGGTGAATGGTTGAGGGAACTAGGTATGTCTAAGCCTACAGGGCATATAATAGCAACCCTCCAGTATCTGAAGGGCTGCCACAAAGAAGAGGGGGGTCAACTTGTTCTCCAAAGCCCCTGAAGGCAGGACAAGAAGCAACAGATGGAAGCTAATCAAGGAGAGAAGCAACCCAGAACTACGCAGAAATTTCCTGACAGTGGGAACAATTCATTTTTCTCTAGAAGTTGTGGGTGCTCCATCACTGGAGGTTTTCAAGAAGAGACTAAGCGGCCATTTGTCTCAGAAGGGATATAAGTTCACCAGCTTGAGCAAGGGGGTTGGACTAGATGACCTCCAAGGTCCCTTCCAGCCCATAGGATTCTATGTTCTAAAACATCCGCCGTGCAAACGTCCATGATCATTTTAAAAACAACAACAGCTAAGCGTGTTTGCTAGCAGGTCAGTTAGTCACTACGGAGAGGGAACGAAAGCTCTCCGTTTAATTTGGTAGCTTTCTGTTTGACTTTAGGTTGCACTGAATTAATCTGTTTTTGTTATTTGAACAAAGGTTGGCTTGCAGCACACTCCTGGCCAGGTCAAGTCAAAAGCCGATGTTGATGATGTGGCAGTTTCTCAACAAATTACGGCTCAAAAGAGGAGCTGAGTGCCACAACTGGACTTTCAGTTACTTGATGGGATGACAAGTTTTTGAAAGTTTTTCGTTTCCAGCACCTACCGTAAGTTAAGGGGGAAATTGAAGTTAGGTGGTTTGATTACAGCCCAGGTAATCCTCAACTTATGACAATAGAAAAACCTAACTTGGGACAACTAGAAGCGAGCATTCACCGGTCTTTCTGGCAGCTTTACAGGTTTTGGCTCCTTAATCAGGGCCACGAATCCACACCGGGGAATAAAAACACACAACGCCGTCATCTGCCCTTCACCGATTTACACCACAAAAAATGCTTTCTAAACCTGTTTCTGGCACAGCCTTGGATTGGTGGCTT
>NW_015387340.1:273946-277883 GCF_001527695.2 Protobothrops mucrosquamatus
AAAAACCTAACTTGGGACAACTAGAAGCGAGCATTCACCGGTCTTTCTGGCAGCTTTACAGGTTTTGGCTCCTTAATCAGGGCCACGAATCCACACCGGGGAATAAAAACACACAACGCCGTCATCTGCCCTTCACCGATTTACACCACAAAAAATGCTTTCTAAACCTGTTTCTGGCACAGCCTTGGATTGGTGGCTTAGGAGGTAATAATCTTATCAAGATTTTGGGAAAATGCACTAGAGCTAGTCCTGGGCTTACAAATATTTGTTTAGTGACTATTCAAAGTTACAACGGCACTTGACTTATGAGCGTTTTTCACACTTACAAACTTACACTTATAAAAGAGATCAGACAGCCACTTGTCCGAAATGGCACAGGGTCTCCTGCTTGAGCAGGGGGTTGCACTAGATGACCTCCAAGGCCCCTTCCAACGTGTTATTCTGACCACTGCAGCATCACATGATCAAAATTCGGAGGCTTGGCAACTGGCATGTACTTACGACAGTTGCAGCATGCCGGGGTCATGCAATCACTTTTTGCGACCTCCTGACAGGCAAAGACGATTCACTTAACAAGTGTGGCAAGAAATGTCGTAAAATGGGACAAAACTCATTTAACATTGTTTACCAACAAAAACTTCGGGCTCAACGGTGATCGTAAGGCGAGGACTCCACGTAAAATCAAGCAGGTCTCTTCCTACAGCCTTTTGCAGGCCAAGCAGTATCTTTCAGGGATATTTTCCATAACATTAAACATCTATTAGCATGAATACTTATTGTTTTAATGTTTCCACTTGTTGCTTTTAAGGATCGTAAACCACCCAGAGCCGCCTCTGGACGGGACGAGCAGCATGTAAGTTGAATAAATAAATAGTCAATAAATACAGGTAATCCTCAACTTATGACCACAATTGAGCACAAAATTTATGTTGTTAAGTGAAACATTTGTTAAGCGAGTCTTGCCCCATTTTACGACTTTTCTTGCCGTTGTTAAGCTAGTAACATGGTTGTTAAATGAATCTGTCTTCCCCTTTGACTTTGTCAGGTTGCAAAAGGGCATCACATGACCCCCCCACCAGGAGACCCGCAACAGTCACAAATATGAATTGGTCCCCAAGCATCTAAATGGTCATAAGTGTGAAAACCGGTCATGAGTCAATCCCATTGTAACTTTGAACGGTCACTAAATGTACTGTTGTAAGTCAAGGACTACCTGCAAACCTCAAGTAATATTCCCAAGGAAAAGGGGTAGGAGAAAAAACAGATCTATAGGTTGGAAAGAGGCAGGAAAAGACGTTACAGGACGCAATTGGGTGTGCAATCCAAGGTACCTGTTGCACTAAATTATCTGCACAGCCAGAAAAGGTCCTGAAGGGAATGAATGTACACTGGATCACAATGAACGTGCTGGGATGAGGCGGTCAGTTATGTTCTGCCTTGCCCAGAACATAATTACACGGGCTGTTCAGTTATGCAATTCGTTTTGATGAATAAGCTCTGTGCCTCTCTTACCATGGTTACTTAGCATGAGGCACCTGGGACTGGACAGCAGGCTAAACAGCTCAGAGGCAGAATTGTCTACGCAATGGCAACCCTTATCAGGATCAACACGCGCAGTTTATTTTTCATGATTCAAACAGGCAGCACTGTCAGATCCCAGAGAAAAAGAGAAATGATAAAACTATTACAGAAACATCATAGTTCCCGACTTACGGCCTAAGGAAGGACTAGAACTCACTGTCTCCGGGTGATTGGCCCAAAGTTACCCAGCTGGCTGTCATGTCTAAGGCAGGACTAGAACTCACTGTCGCCTGATGATTGGCCCAGAGTTACTCAACCAGCTTTCACGCCCAAGGCAGAACTAGAACTCCCAAAGACACCCAGCTAGCTTTCATGCTTAAGGTGGGACTAGAACTCACCATCTCCTGGTTTCTAGGCCACTACAACAAACTGACTCTCCAGTTCACTGACTGTCTTGTTAGAGGAAGCGGGGTACAGCACAATAGGGACCCGCAGCATAAGACAACTTCACAGAGTCTAGAAAGGTCACCACACAGAGATCCTTGGGTTCAACCTTGAAGGAATACTCAGTGGCGATAACGTGTGGATATCAAACAGCTAATGCACACGACAAAGGGAGATATCTGATCCTTCATGTACTTGTGTGTGTGGGGGGGGAAATCACACAGTACCAATGCAAGACGGGTGTCTAGCTTAGAAGCATGGCATATATTCTGATGTTCACACATCCAAGTTATCTGTTTTCAAGAGCTCCCTCGAGAGATGCTAAGGAGAAACTTCAGGCCACTCCACAAAATGATAAAACTACTCTGAACCGTTAGTTTGAAATACAGGCAGCCCAGAATTTACGCTGCTAAGAGAGTTTTGCCCCATTTTACGACTGTTCTTGCCACATTTGTTAAGTGAATCACTGCGGTTATTCAATGAGTAACACGGCTGTTAAGTGAATCTGGCTTAGCTTGTCAGAAGGTCGCCAAAGGGGATCACGTGACCGTCATAAATATGAACCAGTTGCCAAGCGTCCGAATGTAAATCACGTGACCAGGGGGATGCTGCCACGGTCATAAGTAACTTTTTTCAGTGCTTCGAACGGTCACTAAATGAACTGTTGCAAGCCGAGGACTACCTGTAGAGAGCAGTGCATGAACGTGATTGGCAGGAAGGATGATTTGTAGGACTAGAAAGTTAGGAGGAAGATGAGTTAGATGCAGATACTTCCATTTTTCTCCCCCCCCCCTCTTTTAAGTTGCATTTCCTCAGCTTATTGTTTATTTTTCCTTTTCTGGGCTTTGCAAAGAGCTGTTTGCCTCGGAAAATAACACAATAGTGTGACGGACACAGGCCTGCGTACGCGTAAAAAAAAAAAAAAAGCAAGAAAGAGCTGAAGAATTCAAACTTTCCTCTGCACTGGGCCAAAAGATGAAGCATTTGAGACAGGGAGACAGGCGGCATAAAAATTTAAGAAATAAATAGGAAGCTATGCAAGTAGGCAAGAAGATGGATCTAGTTCAAGGCGATGGCAAAACAACTTGCACTGTCCTGGTTGCCAATCTGTCAAACAACGTGCAGTTTCCAGCTGTGTGCAGATTTCGCACAGCTGCAGAAGAGAGCCAGCGAAGAAGCTGTAAGAGGCCTGCAGCTTTTCCCTTATCAGGACAGGAAATAAGGGATTTTTAGTGTAGCTGGAAGAGTCCCACTGCAAGTGAACGTGATTTTGGAAGTTGCCGGGAACGGTTTCAGGGCAGAGAGAGAAAGCCTGCACTCCCGCTGAACTATGAAAGCCCGGTGGAAGGAGACACAGGGCCAAACCTGTACAGGCAGTCCTCGACTTACAACAGCTCATTCAGTGACTGTTCCAAGTTACAACAGCACTGAAAAAGTGACTTATGGCCGTTCTTCACACTTAACAACCGTTGCAACATCCCCGTGGTCACCTGATCAAAATTCGGACACTTGGCAACCGATTCATATTTATGACGGTCACAGCGTCCTCCTGGGGTCACGGGATCTCCTTTGGTGACCTTCTGACAAGCAAAGTCAATGGGGAAGCCGGATTCACTTAACAACAGTGTTACTAATTTAATGACTGTAGAGATTCACTTAAGAACTGTCGCAAAATGGGGCAAAATTCAGTTAACAAATGTTCCCTTAGCCGCTGGGCTCTGTTGTGGTCGTAAGTCAAGGACTATCTGTAGGTGTACAGGAGGGCTCCTTGGTGTTCTCTCAGCATGTTTTCTTGCAGACGATTCGTTGCCCAAACTAGGTAACATCATCAGTGCTAGGAGGCAGGACTCCCATCTAACACTGGTGATGTTACCTGGTTTGACAATGAAACGTCTGCAAGAGCGGCTGCATATAAACAGGGAGCAAGCCACACTCACTAGCACTGATGAAGTTATCTAATTGGGCCATGAAA
>NW_015387340.1:279556-323831 GCF_001527695.2 Protobothrops mucrosquamatus
GTTCTCTCAGCATGTTTTCTTGCAGACGATTCGTTGCCCAAACTAGGTAACATCATCAGTGCTAGGAGGCAGGACTCCCATCTAACACTGGTGATGTTACCTGGTTTGACAATGAAACGTCTGCAAGAGCGGCTGCATATAAACAGGGAGCAAGCCACACTCACTAGCACTGATGAAGTTATCTAATTGGGCCATGAAACGTCTGCAAGAAAAGCAGTGGTTTTCCTCCTTCTCCACTCCACACACCCTACTCCCTTCTAACACTGATGTTGTTACCTAGCTGGGTCATGAAATGTCTGCAAGAAAACAAGCAAAGTCAGAGAGCACCAAGGACCCCACAGTCCCCCTCCTCCTCCTCCTCCCCATAAACCCCACTCCCTTCTAGCACTGATGATGTTACCTAGCTGGGTCATGAAATGTCTGCAAGAAAACAAGCAAAGTCAGAGAGCACCAAGGACCCCGCAGTCCCCCTCCTCCTCCTCCTCCTCTTGTGTGAGAATTTACCTCCGGTGCAGAAGCTCACAGTGTACATATAAAGAGCGGGGGATAGGTCATAATCATAGTTACATTCAAGTTTAATAAATAAAAATAAAGGAACTCAGAGCCAGGCACAGAGGCCTGCTGCCTCCGAGCTCCGGCAGGGGCCTGTCAAAACACTCAGCACCCAAGGCAGGGTGGCTGGGCCTCCTTTCGGGATGCTCCCCGGCCTCCGGGTGCGCTGGAAGGAAGCAGAATCCGGGGCGAGGGGCCATCTAGTCGGCCCTGCTTGGGCTGCCCTGCTGACCAGGAGGCTGGAGCAGAGGGGCTGCTGCCCTCCCCTCCTAGAGAGCAGAGCCTCCACACCCAGGAGCAGTCTACCAGGGAGCCACTAGAAAGGCAGCCTAGCACAGCCCAAGGCAGGCCGCCGCGAGGGGGCTCCAAGCAGGGTCCTGGGGGGGGGTGTCCAGGGGGAAAGGTCAAAGGTGAGGGGCTGTCAAGGGGCGGAGCGCCCCCAGCGCCCCGCTTCCCAGCGNGTTCTCTCAGCATGTTTTCTTGCAGACGATTCGTTGCCCAAACTAGGTAACATCATCAGTGCTAGGAGGCAGGACTCCCATCTAACACTGGTGATGTTACCTGGTTTGACAATGAAACGTCTGCAAGAGCGGCTGCATATAAACAGGGAGCAAGCCACACTCACTAGCACTGATGAAGTTATCTAATTGGGCCATGAAAAGCAGTGGTTTTCCTCCTTCTCCACTCCACACACCCTACTCCCTTCTAACACTGATGTTGTTACCTAGCTGGGTCATGAAATGTCTGCAAGAAAACAAGCAAAGTCAGAGAGCACCACGGACCCCGCAGTCCTCCTCCTCCTCTTGTGTGACACAAAGAATTTGTCTCCGGTGCAGAAGCTCAGAGTGTACATGTAAAGAGTGGGGGATAGGTCATAATCATAGTTACATTCAAGTTTAATAAATAAAAATAAAGGAACTCAGAGCCAGGCACAGAGGCCTGCTGCCTCCGAGCTCCGGCAGGGGCCTGTCAAAAACACTCAGCACCCAAGGCAGGGTGGCTGGGCCTCCTTTCGGGATGCTCCCCGGCCTCCGGGTGCGCTGGAAGGAAGCAGAATCCGGGGCGAGGGGCCATCTAGTCGGCCCTGCTTGGGCTGCCCTGCTGACCAGGAGGCTGGAGCAGAGGGGCTGCTGCTCTCCCCTCCTAGAGAGCAGAGCCTCCACATCCAGGAGCAGTCTACCAGGGAGCCACTAGAAAGGCAGCCTAGCACAGCCCAAGGCAGGCCGCTGCGAGGGGGCTCCAAGCAGGGTCCTGGGGGGGGGTGTCCAGGGGGAAAGGTCAAAGGTGAGGGGCTGTCAAGGGGCGGAGCGCCCCCAGCGCCCCGCTTCCCAGCGCCAGCGAGGCGGGAGAGTCCCGGGGCGGCGGGGCCTCCTTTCCCGGCATGCCTCGGGCGTCCCGGCCGCCCCCAAGAGCCCTCCCGCCCGGCCTGCTGTGGGGCGGGCCGGCCCGCCTCCTGTCAAGCCAAGGCCGGGCCTGCGGCCTCCTCCCGCTGCCCGCTCTGCCCCGGCGGCCCTCGGAGCCCCGCCGCCGGCTCTCCCTGGCCCCGCGGGGCCCTCCGGACGCCCCCGGACGCCGGCCCGCCCGCCGCCGCCGCCACTCACTCGGCCTCTCCGTCTGGCGCCCGGGGGCTCAAGCGCTCCGGCTGCCTCGCTCTCCCTCCGCCTGGGGACCCGTACCCGGAAAAGGAAGTCCCTCCCTCGCTTCCGGCGGAAATCGGAAGGAGGACGGGGTGGCGGCGCTGGCGCGACGGAGGGAGGGAGGGACGCGTGACGTCACGGGCCGAGGGGAGCGTCACGTGAGCGGGGGGCTCCTCCGAGGGAAGGCCGCAGGGGGCGTGGCGGGGGGCGTGGCGGGCGCGCGGAGACGTCGCCGCCCCCTCCCTCTGCGCTGCGGTTGAGCCACGCGCTGCGCGGGGATCCGTTGCGCGCCCCGTTTGCAGGATCGGGGCAGCCGGTGGGGGAGCTTCTTGGCCCCCCCCATGCCAGAGCCACCCAAAGGTCCTCCATGGGAGATGCAGCCCATCCAAAGTGCTTCCTTGGTCAATGGGTTCTCCTGCTTGAGCAGGGGGCTCGACTAGAAGACCTCTAAGGTCCCTTCCAGCTCTATCCTATCCTATCCTATCCTAATATTCTTCATGCAAACGCCTTCATGGTAGATGTTCACCATCTGAAGTTCTTCCATGGTGCCCAGTCGAAAAAAGTGCCTTTCAAGACCTTTTTTCACATTTACAACCATCGTGGTCACCTGATCCAAATTCAGACCGTTGGCAACTGGCATGTACTTAGGACGGTTGCCGTGTCCCGGGGTCTCGTGATCCCCTTTTGCGACCTCGTGACCAGCAAAGTCAATGGGGGAAAGCCGGATTCACTTAGCAACTGGGTTACTAAAGAACTGCAGAGATTCGCTTAAAGTGAGGCAAAACTCGCTTAACAGCTGTCTCGCTTAGCAACGGATATTTTGGGCTCCATTGCGGTTGTGAGTGGAGGATTATCTGTAATCACGTCCCACAAATGCTCATAAGATAGAAAGGGTCAAGATTTCTTGAGGAGCCCCCAAGTTGCTTTCATGCCCCCAAGTTGCTTTTAATCGATTGTTAGCCGCCCTGAGTCCGCAAGGAGAAGGGCGGGATATAAATTTAATTTAATAATAATAATAATAATGCCAGTCACATTTGCCTTTGTTTGCAGGCGTGCAAAGATGAGTTACTGCAAATTACCCTCTTGACTCATTGTAAGTCGAAAGTAATGAGTCACTCGCTTGGTTTATCCGACTCTTCTCCAGTATTTTGGGCTTCTCTGAGTCTATTTTTCCATAAAAACGTCATTTTCAGCCCTTCCCTTGTTACAAATGTACAGTACTCTGTGGGTGTGCTTTAATAAAGACATAATGGCCTTTATTAAAAGCTCTTAAATGTATTGGGTAGACAGATGCTGCTACAAGAAATTACGTTTATTGTACATGCTGTATTACCTTTTCCCAAAATACATGTTTTATACTAATCTTCAAACTACAGGTAGTCCTTACTGTATGGAGAAGGAGAAGGGGAGGAAGACTGTGGCGTCCCTGATGCTCTCTGAGTTGGGTTGTTTTCTTGTAGACATTTCATTACCCAACTAGGTAACATCATCAGTGGATGGAGAATGGAGCTAGCTTCTACCCCGTACTACCTTCTAGCACTGATGATGTTACCTAGTTGGGTCATGAAATGTCTGCAAGAAAACAGCCCAACTCAGACAGCACCAAGGACCCCTCAATTCAAGTTCCCTTTCACTCATGATTTCCACCTCCGCCTTCAAAAAACTTGCTCAGCCCGCTATGCGTGCTAACTTTCCAGCCAAATCGAGGGAGAACATTCTGACATTCAGAAACGCAACAACACCAGGGAGCCTGGCAGACCTCAAGCAGGCAACGTGACAACGATTGATGGAGAGGCAGGAGACTGAGCTGGGCGAGTGGGAAGCTTAGGAAATCAAACTGCTGTTGGGGAAAAAAGAGAGAGAAAATTAAAGTCCTTAAACACTCCCAGAAACAAATTTGTGATGTAAATCTTTCTTCTGAAAGTTAAAAAAAAAGAGAGAGAGAGAGAGAGAAAGAAAAAACGAACCCTGCATTTGACAAGCTTCTTCCTAAGAGCTCCCAGGCTCTGTCAACGGGCGTGCACGCACACGTACCCCCGTGGGCACACTCGCATTGCGGACAGCCAAAATTAGTTGTGACAGCTGAAATTCTCCACCCGTCGGACAGCCTTTGACAAGCTATTTTACAAAGAAAAAAAAGAGAGAGAGAACGAAATGCGCACACTGGCGTACAAAAGAGAGGTGCCGCTCAGCTTAACGCTGGGGGGTGGGTGGCAGGGCCGTGGGGGGGGTTTAAAGTGATACCAGACGCATAATTCAAGCCTTCTTGTGTTGCTAAGGCTCGCCTTACCTAAAGGGACAGCCTGCCCTATTTTTATCTAAATGGCTCAATTACCTCCAAGTCCCACAGAGAAAATTACGATGCAGTGTTTTATCTTCTTTTTTTGCTTCTCTCTCTCTCTCTCTCTCTCTCTCTCCTCTCCACTGTATGTATTTTGTTTGGTTTCTGATTTTTTGGGAGGGTGGAAAGACTCCTGTTTCCAAGGAGGGGCAGCTTTTAATGGGCCCTCCGAACGCGGCGTGTTTTCCAATGTACAAATGCACCCACATCACTTCAAAAGGATGCAGAGACCCCAAGACTCCAGAGTTGTAAGGACAAAAATCTCGAATCGTCCAGGAAAATTCATCCTGTTCGGGCGGGGGGGGGGGGAACACCAAGCACATCCTGACTCCCTTCTGTAACTGGTTTGGTGCTTTTACGCCCCAGCTTTCTTGCAACCCCCCCCCCTCTTCTTCTCCGCACCTCATCCATCCATCCTTCCTTCCTCTGCCTTTTTCAACCCACTGTAATAGTAGCTTGTTTTGCACTTCACTCTTGTCTCAATGAGAAAATATCCCCTTTTTTTCCACACCTTGCCTTCTTGATTTCCAAACCCTGCAATCGGTCTTTTGCAAAGGGCCCCGGGAAGTATCTATTTTTCTGCATTTTGCCGTGTTTTATGTTTGTCATTCTTCCAATTACCCCGCCAGGAGGGCTTTGCTTGGACCAAGACCGGGCCAGGCTGTTTACGCCTCTCTTGGTCCTTGAGATCATGCAGGGAGAAATTAGTGATTTATTTGGAGTGCCTGCTGTAGCTTCGCCATCCACCCAAGTGTTTGTTTTGATTAGCAGCAGGGGGAAAGCAATGCACCCCAGAGCGGGGACCGCTCGAGAAAGGCTGAGTACGGCGGCATTAAAAGCATCAACAGCAACAACAACAACAAAAGTTGCTGAAGAAAGGAAGATCTGTACAGGTAGTCCTCGACTTACGACCGCAATTGAGCTCAAACTGTCCCTGGCTAAGCAAGACATTTAAGAGAGTTTTGCCCCATTTTACCACTGCAGTTGTTAAAGTTAGCAACCCGGTTGTTAAGTGAATCTGGCTTCCCCCACTGACTTTGCTTCTCAGAAGCTTGCAAAAAGGGGATCGTGTGACCTGGGACCCTGCAACCGTCGCAAATGTGAATCAGTTGCCAAGCATCCTAATTTTGATCACGTGACCATGGGGGGGGAATGCTGCAAGGGTCATAAGTCCCTTTTTTTTGCAGTGCTGTTATAGCTTCAAACGGTCACTAAATGAGCTAGTTTTTGCTAAGCGCCCGAGTGGACCGTGGCCAGGCCACTTCAATGCTTCAAGTATCTTGAAGTGTTTTACCTTCCGTCTTGGGCCTGGTGTGATGCACGTTTAATTGAACGGTGCAAAATAGTGAAAAGACTACAGTCGCTCTAATCCTTTGGCACAGAGGAGTTCAGTTTATGTTCGGAGCAATTAAGCTTTCCCTGGGCCAACCTTTGTGGCTTAACTATTCTACACAAAGCACAGTTGGGTCCATATTAAAAAAAAACACAAAAAAACCACCCATCTGGACTCGGTTCAATCAAAGCTTTTAAGACCCGCGCCCTTTTCTCTGCCCTAAATGCAGCTCTCCACATTGATGTGGGATTAACCAGCGTTGGGTCCCCGTCAACAGGTAGGAAGTGTTGATCCTGAGCTACAATTAACATCTTATCTACAGGATGTAAGCCGTTCTGATTTTGGGAAGATCAATTCTTTTCCATTTGGGAGCTTCTGTTGGGCATGAAATGGCTCTAAAATCTTTCAGAGGCTGTAACCACCACGACGTATGATCATAGCAAACAG
This sequence comes from Protobothrops mucrosquamatus, assembly GCF_001527695.2. Taxonomy (NCBI): domain Eukaryota; kingdom Metazoa; phylum Chordata; class Lepidosauria; order Squamata; family Viperidae; genus Protobothrops; species Protobothrops mucrosquamatus. The sequence goes on from NW_015387340.1 coordinate 285,867, forward strand.
GACTTCAATCAGCCCAATAAATCTGATTAATCTGGGGGAGATAATGCTTAGAGAGCCAGGTCTACAAACAGAAGACCAGCTAGTGTCTCAATTAAAAATATTATACAATAATGTCGTTGCTACAATCCAGTGCTTCTATTCGATGGTCTTTAAAGGAAGCAACATGCGTGTATTATATTCAGAAAAGTTTCATTGATGGGCAATTAAATAATAGTTTTTATTGAGGGTGCTCTAAGGGGCAGAAGGAGTAAGAAAGGGAATGGAGGCTCAGAAGCTAACATTTGAGGTCTATGTTTAGACTAAAGCTAGCTAGATCCTCGAAATTCACATGTTGCCCTCTTGATGCAGGAAGAGAAAGAAAGAACGGCGTTTCTTGACCGTTGCTCTTTTCTCCTAATGGAGTTCTAAAGTAGTGGCCATTTCATTGACAATCAAACCAGAAGAGCACCAGGGTTAGAGGGGTCTGACAGATGGGCCTGTCCAGCCCCAAACATTAAATCCTTTGATTCTGCCTCGGGCTGAGTGGGGTTAAATTTTCTTCCTTGGAAACAAGAAGGAACAAGCAATTTCTCTGAGAATCAGTGTTAGGGAGGGGAAGGAAGGAAGGAAGGAAGGAAGGAAGGAAGGAAGGATCCATACAGTCACCAGAGGTCAAGGAAGACTCATGAGCCTGAAAATAAAATATATAAAAATTCCCCCTATCCCTGAATTAAATATGAGTCTTAACATGAAGCTGTTGTCCTTCTCACCACTGGATCCCCTGGGCATTCCTTACCCATATTTCCCGGCTGAAAGTCGGAACTAACCCCAGATTCTTCAAGTCAACTTTTCTCTTCCTGGGCCTTGGCTGAAACCCAAACCAGCTTGGATTTTCCCACGCTTGGCATTGAGAAGAAGGCATCTTCTCCAGATCTCTCCAAGCCAAGCCCTCCGAGAAGAACATCTTGGCCCCTGGTGAGAAAACCTGCTGCTTTCCAAAGCACCTGAAGGCAGGACAAGAAACAGCGGATGGAAACTCATCAAGGAGAGAAGCAACCTGGAATGAAGGAGAAACTTCCTAACAGTATGGACAATTAACCAGTGGAACAGCTTGCCACTAGAAGTTGTGGCTGCTTCATCACTGGAGGTTTTTAAGAAGAGACTGGACAGTCACTTGTCCAAAATGGTTTAGGGTCTCCTGCTTGAGCAGGGGGTTGGACTAGAAGACCTCCAAAGTCCCTTCCAGCTCTATTCTGGTTGATTGATTGATTGATTGACTGATTGATGGCACTCAGTCCCTTCCCCTCTATGTGTGGCCTGAGGGGGTTACGCTCTGCGAGGTCATGGTGATTTTGATGTGGGTTTTTTTGCAAATCTATCCCTACCACCATCTGCCACCATCTTCCACCATATCCTCATCTCCGTCCTCTTTTTCTCCCCACGCTTGCTTGATCTGGGGCACAGGATTTATGGCCACACCTAAAAGACCATGTTATTAGCAACATGTTGCTGAGCAGGGGTCAATGTGTCATGGCATGGCCTTCATCGATTGCACGGTCTTCTCCCCCCCCTCCCCGAAGAAGAAAAAAAGTTAAAACTTTGCCCCCGAGGCAAAAACAGCTTGTCCTGGGTCAAACGGTCTTCGGCATCCTTTACCCCACTGCCCATTGCCTGACCCAGCTGCCTCTCAGCTTCTGAGTGGAGACTGGAGAATTCAAGCTGATCGTTGTTAAAACCTGGCTTCCAGGATGGGGGGGAAAAAAAGCTTGTGGGCCTGAACTGGTGACTTTCAAGATGAGGGTCCCTTTCTGGTTCCGATTCATCAAAACCAGCACAGATATATTCCCCCCTTTTTTCACCTGGAGCTCCTCAGAGTTCATTGTCCACCAATCAATTCCATTCATTTTGTTTTGGGAACATTCTGAGTACCTGGGAGTTTCTCCAGAGTTTGACCTTGGGATGTTGGGATTGTCCTGGGCTGCACTGGCTCTCTTGAATCCCTCAATTCCTTCCCAAGCCTCCCTTGCATACGTGCTCCCTGTTTCGGTTGTCTGGCTGCAAGCGGGGGTGCGTGGCGAGTCAGCCGTGACACATAGGGCGAGGATGAGTAAGAGATGTGTCTTTGTGCTGATCAGAGGGAGACTAGCTGTTCCAGTCCCTGGTTTGCCTTAGTGCGTCGTAGGTTAATCTCTTCGTCCACGTTTCCATCTTCAGGGAGTGTCGCTCCTAGATATTTGAACTATTATTTGAACTGCGATTAGTAGCACATATTGATGAACCATTGAGAGGCAGGGCTTTATACGTTAGTAACTGGAGCTCACCTGCAGAGTCCTGCAAGCAAAGTCAATGGGGAAGCCTGCGGGAAGTCGAAAGTCATTTCTATTCATGATGGTACTGTTTGTCCCTGCAGATAAAGAGTTATCGACAAAGGATGACCTTAGGTTGACTGCTTCCCCTTCAAAACCCAACTCAGGAAGGCAAAGTACATGCTGTCCTCGACGTACGACCACAACTGAGTGAATTAAGTGAATCGCTGCAGTTGTTAAGTTAGTAACGTGGTTGTTAAGTGAATCTGGCTTCTGACTTTGTCAGAAGGTCACAAAAGGGGATCACAAGACCCCAACCGTCATAAATGTGAGTCGGCTGCCAAGGGTCTGAATTTTGATGACGTGACCATGGGGACGCTGCAACCGTCGTAAAGGTAAAAAACGGTCCTAAGTCACTTTTTCCAGCACTGTTTAACTTCAGACTGTCACTAAACAAATTGTCGTAAGTCAAGGACTACTTGATCTTGCGAAAGTGTGGGAAACCAACGGGTTGTGTCCTCCTCAACGTGACTGGTCAGGAAGACCCACTGCTCATTTGTAGCTGTTTCCTTTTTCTCCGAAACCCTTTCTGAGTTGTGCAAGCGGCTCCTGTCACTAACCTGCGTGTGTTTCTGTGTGTGTGTGTGTTGTTGTTTTGCGCGGCTCTCTCTCCATGCTCTTTGCTGGTGACTTCTGTCCTTGATATGCTCAGCCCGTGAATGAGATATTATTATAGTGAATAGAGAGAGCTATTAAAGAGAAGAATCATCTACTTTCTCTGCCAAACAATGCCGTTTTTTTGCTAATTCTCTGCAACGTTTGGGTCCCATCTGGCTGGCACAGTGTGCTCCAACGTCTCCGGTCCATTATGCGACTGCTTGCCTGTTTGAACAATTTTCCCTCTCCGCTCGCTCTCCCTCCCTCCTTCGCTTCCCATTCTTCTCCCGTTTAATAGGCTGAACAGAGACTTGCTTAATCGAGTAATGTCAAATATGCGCAAAACAGACCAATAAAAAACTAATGCATTTCCCTGCCTTTGTCTGCCCGTCTCTCAAGTGCCTAACATTTTCCACTGGAAAGCCCACTTAAAACACATCACCAACAATTCAACACAAAACCACCACTTGTTGGTTCAATCCAGGCGTCTGGCTACCCTGTTTCTCCGCTTCGTCTTTTCTGATTTTGTTTTGCCTTCCGAGATGCAACCTGGGGAAGGATGAGGCCGGCGCTGAGCACCATTCGCTCCCCCCACGGGACCTTGACGGAGGGGGTGCTGTGCGCCGGGAAGGATGGGTCCCCCTTGTTTTTAACCCTTGCGCGATGCTCATCAAGAGCTGCGGATTTACCCGCAATGGCCTTGAGCTGAAATGTGTGTTTTGATTAAAACAAAATATGGGTGGAGGATAACAGCGGTAAAAAGGACTTTTATGGGTATGAAAGAGCTATTTATCGGAACTTGTTTCAAAAGAGGACGAGCCAGAGAAGTATGTTGGCCCTTGACTTACAACATATATATATTTAGCGAACGTTCGAAGTTACAACAGCCCTGGAAAAAGGGACTTAGGGCCATTTTTCACACTTACGACCGTTGCAGCGTCCCCACGGTCACGTGATCAAAAGTTGGAGGCTTGGCAACTGGCTCGTATTTATGACGGTCGCAGCGTCCCCGGGACCAAGTGATCCCCGGTTATGACCCTCGGACAAGCAAAGTCAATGGGGAAGCCAAGATTCACTTAACCACAGCACTGATTCGCTTAGTGACGGTGGCAAGAACGGTCGTAAAATGGGGCAAAACTCACTTAGCAACTGTCTCACTGAGCAAGGTGAATTTTGGGGATCGATTGTGGTCGTATGTTGAGGACCACCTATAATTGAGGTTCATTTCGCACCGCTCGGCTTCCCCTTCTCAACCCTTTGGATGTCGGTGTGGGCGATCCTTAATGCCGTGCAATGGTTTGACCACGTCATCATGCGGAGCGAGGGGTCTCCCTCGGAGGAAAGACGCCAGGACTGTCCGTCCCTCTGTGCCCACATCAACCCACGAGGCTCAGGGAAGCCGCCGGAGCCCCACAGGCTGACGACATGCGCTCCGAGTCAAGCGCTCCCATAACCCCAGGGGTCACGCCGGTGACCTTCCCTGGCAGCCTTTCCCCAAAATCACCCAAGGGGGGGAAAAGAGGCCATTAGGGCACCGAGGGCTACGGTTACCCGAATCCAGTCAAACGTACCTGTCGGATCAGGGGCCTCCTGGATATTTAAGCCCGTCCTCCATTAGGCCTGGGGAGGGGGTCGGCTGGAAAGAGCCCGGCCAGGCCCCCAACTGACCACCGCGATTGAGTGACCAGATGCCATCAGGGTGCCTTCTGTACGCCTCTCTCGGCCCGCTTTCTTGGCGGGGAGGGACGGTCCCACGGGACGGCCCCGGGCGATGGCCTCTGTGCCCTCGCTGGCTTGGGTTCCCGGTCCTGCCTCTCCCTCAGGTGGTTCCCAGGACGGGGGGAAGAAAAGAATAGCTGCTTTCAGCAGGCCCAGGGACGGCTCTGACAGAAGGAGATGTCAGCCAGGTCCCCCCACAAAGCCATCTTGTTAAGGGATTTACAAAGGAGAATTTTGCCGCCGTTCCTAGGAGCTTCGGGCGAAACGGCCCCCAAAACGGCTAAATTCACAAACTGGCTTTGTGAGGCTCCTCTTTTCCTTCTGGGGCAGGTTTTTTTTTTTTCCTCCCCCCCCCCACCTTCCATCCCCCAATCTTTTTGCATGGCGCTTCAGGCTCAATTATCCAAAGGGCCGCTTTGGGGGAGGAACCTAGAGGTCGTCTATCCCAACCCCGGGAGGTTTATAGCAGCTGCAAAGCAAGTCTAGGGATGATGAATGAAACCCTGACTCCATTTGGGGTCGTTTAGGACCCAGCAGTGAGAAACTCTGAAGAGGAAACGGGGGAAAAAAAACCCAGGAAAAATGTCAAGCCGGCTTTTAACATGCCACAACCCCGAGGTAAGAAACTTGAAGAGTTTTCCCAGCTTTGGGAACGAACGGCAAAGGGCTTCGGTCCCACGTGCCGTCTGGCCGCTGTCCCTGTCGGAGACGTTGGGAGCCCACCTGCGGAGATCTTCTGCAGCTGGGGAAGATTAGCCTCTTCTCCAAGACCAAAGCCATTAACTTCTTCCAATAGGCTATCACTTCCGCTAGCAAAGCCGGGAGATGAGTTATTGATTGAAAATGACCCCGGCAAAGCCCCCTTTGGCTCTGCAGCCTGAGAAGAGTGCCGATCAGCCCAAGGCCGAAGCCAACGGGACGGTCCCCAAACAGCTGCCGGGCACCGTCGGCTTTAGGCGACCCTGCGGTGGAGCGGTGGAAGAAATCCGGACGGCTGTGCGAGAAGCTTTATATCCAGATATATGTTATTCCTTGTACTGTATCCATCTTCCTTTAAAATATTAACAGAATCCACAATGGCCCGAGAATCAGGGTCTCCACTAGATAATTGTCAGTCAAGCTGATCCTAAGTTAATCAACTAAAATTAGCAAACTTCGTCAAACTTCCTCAACCACCCTCCCCCCCCCAAATAAGTTACCCATTGTCCTCCTCTTCTCCAGGACAGCCCCTCAAATATTGGAAGACTATATACAGAAAAACAGAATTGGAAGGGTCCTTGGAGGTCTTCTAGTCCAACCCCACTTTCGGGCGGTTTGGAGAAGAGGCCAGCCGCCCGTCTTCTCTGTGACCTGCTTATGTGATGACAGTGGCTTGATTAAGTTGCAAAAAGACAGTGGTTTGATCAGCTGGCCAAATCCTCAATGCATTCTGCTCAAATAGAAAATGCAGAAGAAACGTAACCGGAAGGGTAAAAAAAGATCAGAGGATGGTGGCAAACAAATTTAATAAATAAAGTAAGTTGAATCTCGCTTAAACAGGATTTAAGTTGGCCTTCCCATCCAGGGTCTTCCATCCTACCAAGCCATGCAGGCAAAACAAATAATAATAATTGTTTTTCCTCTCTGCTTTTCTCCTGGACCGGTTTCAAAAAAATGGCTTCGGAGACCAAACATTTTAACATTCCTTCAAGCAGTATTTTCCATCCTTTTTTACTCTCTTTACCTTGAATCAGATTCTCAGCATTGAATCCCCAGGGAAGGTCAAAAGCAGTGCATCAAAATAGCAGCGATAAAAATCGGATAAAAGGATTTGGAAAAAAGGAAAGGCAGACAGAGAAACTCAACCAGACTTCATAGCAATTAAGCCAAAGACATAATCACCTAATGGTTGGTGATTAAAAGGAAAATGCTAATTTTTTTTTTCTTGCTAAGCTCTTACAGGTAGAACGAGGGCTCGTTTTGGGTGAAATCCAACCGCGGCAGTATTATGTTTTTTTTTTCCTTGCACATACAAACAAAAAATTGCCAATTCTGAGCAAAATACAGGGTGTCCTTCAGATGGCCCAGGAATTTTAAAAATAGCTTGAGCAATGTATGATGTGTGAGAAGATGAACCCTCCCCAACAAAGTAAAGAAAGATGATTACAAAGGGTGCCACTTGTTAGAATTGTTGAAATAACGACGGAAATATTTTAATAACGTCTTGGTTCGTAAGGAAGACTCCCTTGCTTTCCCGCAGCTTGCCGCCTCGGCTATTGAGAAGCGTAACAAAACAGGCCTCGGGAAGGTGGATAACCGTCACCAATTATCACACGGATGATAAGAGCCAGGAAGAAATTAGCAGAAGGGGAGAGACTGAGCTTTTGGGCCTCTGGATTGCCATTAATTCTGAGCCGGTCTGACCTTGTCGCAGAGCCGATGATATTCTTTCAGCCTGTGTGCCAACCGAAGGGAGGGAGAGAGAGAGAGAGAGAAAAGAAAGGGAGAAAAAATAATTATGAATTTACATGTAACACACAAAGATTTGAGGCAATTAAGCAACGTGAAACAACAATAAATAAGAGGGGTTTTGTTCCTGTGGTTTTTTCTTTGACTCCTGCTTGCTAAACACACAATTATCTGTCAGCCTTTTCTGTCTGTCTGTCTGTCCATTCTATATCAACCCCATCTCTCTCTTTCTATCTGTCTGTCTGTCTATCTATCTACTTATCTATCTCTCCATCCATCCATCCTGTAGCTAGCTATCAATCAATCAATCTGTCTATCTTACTGTCTGTCTGTCCTATCCCATCTCATCTCATCTCATCCCATCCCATCCTATTCGATCTCTTCATCCATCCATCCATCCACCCATCCATCCATCCATCCATCCATCCATCCATCCATCCATCCATCCATCCATCCATCCATCCATCTCTCTAATCTCTCTCCTTTCTAATCTCTATCCATCCATCCATTTAGACATACCTAGTTCCCTCAACCATTCATCCTAAAATGCAACCTAACAGAAATGCAGAATGCAGAATAGCAGAGTTGGGAGGGAGGGACCTTGGAGGTCATCTAGTCCAACCCCCTGCCCAGGCAGGAAGCCCTATACCATTTCAGACAAATGGCAGTCCAATCTCTTCTTAAAAACCTGCAGTGATGGAGCATCCACAACTTTCGGAGGCAGGCCGTTCCGCTGGTTAATGAGCGGACGGGACCCAGTGTCTTTAGGGAATACAAACCTAAGGGAATTGATGTTGATGAATCCAGTAGCATCCGAGGGTTCGTAACTCCCTTGAACATCCATGCTGAATGACAAGAAGAGACAGGATGAGTCAGAACGGCAATATCAGGTTTGGAAAGAGACTGGGATTTCTCGCAAGAGACTGCCGCGTAGTATCTTAAGCCACGGTTAGGGCAGAAGAAGTAGGCCCGCACTCATCCGAGAGTGCTGGTAGTCTTACGGTTTCCAAGGTGTGAAATTGCACACAACACAAACCCTCATGCAGGAAGGACCGGGCAGATGTGGTAGCCCCAAAACAAGCAGGGACAATTTAGCCATCGCAAGACGCCAGAACGAAACGTTAGCTAATTACAGGCAGTCCTCACAAATACGAGTTGGTCGCCAAGCGCCTGGATTTTAATCACCTGGCCTTGGAGATGCCGCAACGGTCATTAAGTGTGAAAAACGGTCATAAGCCCCTTTTCTCAGTGCTGTTGTAACTTCAAACGGCCACTAAATGAACTGCTGTAAGTCGGGGACTGCCTGTATTAGGCGTGGAAGACCGAACGTTCAGAAATTAGGATTGGGGATGGCCTTAACTGCCTGCAAGGTGGAGTTTGGTCAACACCCCACTCTGAAGCCAGAGTCCTGGTCCCTTGACAAAGCCACCCCTGTTTCCCTCCCATCAAAGGCTCTCGGCCTTCACCCGTGTGGAATTCACTCCTGGCACAGAATCACCTAATTTAAAAGCGATGTCTTTCCACAACCTTTGACTTGAGAGCGTTAGCCTCAGAAAGACCCTTTTGTTGGGTAAAACGCCGGCCCATTAATTATGGGGCAATAAAAACAGGCCGCATAATGTTCCAGGCACTCAAGGTCTTAGACGCAACCTCTTTCTTTTCTTCCTCCTCCTATTTCTCCCTCTGTTTCTCAACACCCCAGCCCCCCCCCACCCCCAGTTCAATTCCCCCCCCTCCCATTTTTTCAAAGGACAAGAGCACCCCTTGGTTGACTTGTCGAAAGAGAAATTGTCCCTTCATCTAACCTTTAGCTTGATCCTGAAGCAGATGTCCACCTTCTACCCAACTGGTTGTCTGTAAGAACGGGCCCTTTTAGCAGAATAACCTAAGAGTTGGAAGGGGTCTCGGAGGTCTTCTAGTCTAACCCCCTGCTGAAGCAGGAGACCCTATCCCATCCTGGTCAAAGGGCTGGCCAATCTCTTTCTAAAAAAATTGATGGAGCACTCAACAACTTGTGAAGTTGTTCCAAAGTGTCAGAAATTTCTCCTTATACAACAGGTGGAGGCAAAATGTTTCTGGTTTAGCATTTGGGATAGCAAAGAGGGTTTGCAAGGTTCCTCGTGGCACACTGGTTTTTTTTTTTTTCTTCTTGCTACTTCTCAGAAATGTCACAAATATATCACTTTATAAGGCCACACTTGGAATCCTGCATCCAGTTTTGGTCGTCACGATGAGACGTTTAGAAAGAGCGCAGAGAAGAGCAACAAAGATGATCAGGGGACTGGAGGCTAAAACATAGGAAGGACAGTTGCAGGAATGGTCTAGTGTAATGAAAAGAAGGACGAGGGGGGACATTTTCTCGCAAGAAGTTGTAAGAAAACACTCTGGGGGGGGGGAACTGGAATTAAGCCTGCAACAAAAATCCCGTGTGCTTGTTCAGCCCCAAATCGGACTGCGAACCGGATTCACTTCTCATCACGGAAGCGAAGAGGAGAAAAATAAATTTGAAATAAAAGAGAATCTTTTTCCTCTTCTGCAAACTGCAACTCTCACATATATATTTTTTTGAAAGGGGAGGGGATTTTTTTTTTTTTTTTTTAAAAAGAGAGAGACAGTTTACAATGACTTTACCTCCCCCAAAGGGCTATAGAAAAACCTCTGAGCTTTTATTTTTGCTCATTGAAGTGGTACTGACCTGCTCTGTAATTATGTTACTTTCTACCCACTGTGCAAAGGCATTTTTCGGCGTTACATCTCTTGCGGCACCCGCTTCAGTTCCCATGATGCCGTCACTCAAATGCTTTTCAACCCAACGAGGTAGAAATCAAGAAGAAAAGAAAAATGGCTAACGGCACAGTGAGAATAAATGTCCCTGGGTGTTTTTTTTTTTCCCCTCTCCTTTTTCCTTTGCGCTCTTTCTTCATTCCCCCCACCCCACTCTCTCTCTCTCTCTCACTCTCTCTCTCCCTCCCTCTATCTCTCTCTCTCTCTTTTTAACGTTATTCACTTAATTTCGCTGCGTGAGAATGCAAACGATAATGAAAGGTTGGGATGAATTATTAGAAACTGCTGGTTTTAAGGGGGAGGAAAGTCAGATCCAGAGGAGAGAGGCATAATTTGACATTTAGTCTGACTGATCTAAACTGATTTGGGTATATTTATGGTTTATAAAGCATTTCGAAGGATTGAAAGGGGAAACGAAGAGACAGAAATAAGAAAGAGAAGCAGACAGCAGTGTGTATATGTGTGTGTGTGTGTTTGTGTATGTGTGTGTATGTATAAAAGGCTGAAAGCTTAATGGTGAAAAATACTTTTCACTTTTAAACAAGACCTTTGCTTAATTGTGTGGATTTTTTTTTTCATGCCTCTCAAAAATCAGTCAGGGTGACAAAACAGAAGAAAAAGCCAAAGTTAAGAATATATAATGTCAAGGTGGAAATTTTAGAGCTTTTAAATCTTGGGGGCACTTTTTACCACAGATTTATAGAAAACTCAAGGCAAATTTAAAAAAATACTTCATTGTTCAACATCGATTTAAACTATGGAAATCTCACGTGGGATATTCTTAAAAGTCTACTCTTAAGTTGCCTCCTGTGTAAGCGGTGGGGAAAGAGTTATTTATTAGTTGGGCTGGAGTGGAGAAGTTCTATTCTGCAGTACAGATTTTCTTCCCAGGTTAGCTCAAAATGAAAATTGCTCTTTTCCCAATACGATTCTCCGGAGTTTTCTTCAACAAGATTTGTTGAGGTGAAAGGAACAAAGTGGCAAGATTTCCACTGGAGGTTTTTAAGAAGAGATTGGATAACCATTTGTCTGAAATAGCTTCCTGCCAGAGCAGAGGATTGGACTAGAAGACCTCCAAGGTCCCTTCCAATTCTCTTATTCTGTTTATTCTTTCTGGTTTCCTGTCTAACAGTCTCCTATGAGCCAGTAAGGAGATGAGTCTCTTTTTTGCTAATGGAGAAGCTCGGATATGTCAATAACCAGGAGCATCCGTTGAGTTCAAAGCACAGAAGGGTTTATTATTGCTAGCTATGCATAAGAATCTGGTCAACTAAAGGTCAAAGCTAAACTGGGACTAGATGAGGGTCAGTGGAACTCAAGGAGGGCTGGACCTGGGTCTCTTGCGGCTGTGCAGTGATTCCAAACGGATGACACGTTTAACACCGCCCTCCAATTCAGCCTGTTTCATCTCCCATAGAGATGGCTTGTGGATGGATGGTTCTCCAGAAGCTTTTATCAGACTGGGAATTATACTTGAGGGACTCACCTGACAAGCTCTTCATTGTACAAGGATTGGGGCGATTCCCTTCCCAAAATGTAGACGTTACCCTTCAAGACAGAGATCTGGACTTTTCCGTCCACCAGGTCTTGGGAATGGCTGATGCAACGACGGATGAATTCGCCTTCGGGGCTGAACCAGAAGCCTACCCCAAAGAAAGAGATCGCTCTGAGCAATAGCTTACGTTTCCGGAGGGTCATTCTTACCCGATTCGCTTGCTGTAGGTCCTTTGCAAACACAGGCACCCGCGTCTCTGTTCAAGGCACACAAAGCCAGGATGATGATGATGATTATACATGTAACATTACCAAAGACCATCTGGAGAAGACCAGGGAGCCGACGTCTAGGGCAGATGGCTAAAGAGCAAAACAGATCCTGCCTCACCTGGATTATCAAAAGATAACACAATGCAAAGGTGGAACAGGATGACCATTTCTAATCCCCAGGAGGAGGAAGAGGAGCAGGGAAAGAAATCCCCCCTTTTCAAAGGAGAACCTTCAAAGGAGAGTTCATCTCCAGGAGCAGGCAGGGGACACCCCCTCCCCCGTTCTCTCCCCCCCCCCTGTAATTAAGAAGCTACAGTAGAAACAGTGGCGCCTTTCTGCCTCAGACTGGTCTTCCTCTTTTCAGTTTCTGCAAGGCAGGCCCAAGTCTCTATCACACTGGGACATCTGTACCCATATGGTGGAGATCTCTCCCTTCCTCTCTTGCTTCCTTTCAATTCTCAAGTAACCTTTTCCCCCTCGCCAATTCAAGGAACCGCGTCTCAATTTCCGTTGAACTATAGGCCAGGCTTTGTTGCTCCTGCTATCAGAAGACAATAGAGGCCAGATACCCTACACTGATCCTCAGGTTTCATCCTTGTTCTTGGGAGATCTGGAGGATGGATAAGCCAGCGACTTAATCACTTCCTCTAGGGAAGGGATCTTCAAATTTTGGGAGCCAAGGACCCGTTAAGGATCTCAAAAGTCTCTTGTGGGAGCCGTCACTATGGAGCTTTAGCTTCCACGGTGGTTTTTTGGGACAGAGACACCAAACCAAGTGGATACACCAAGTCTTGAAGGCATCGTATTTCATACAAGAAAGCCAACATAGGTTGTCATGCATTAGACAGCCAGTTTGGTCTAGTGGTTGAGGCAGCAGGCTATAAAGCAGGAGACTGGCTGGGGAATTCTGGGAGTTGAAGTCCACAAGTCTTAAAGTTGCCAAAATTGGACACTCTTGATTTGGACCGTATGATTAGCTTGAAGGGGATGGAACAGAGCAGCATTTCTCGCAATTAGGTCTTCAGAAGATGGAAGTCACCATCACAACGATGGAAAGTTGAAGACCGTTTTGATGGGGTTCTATCAAAGTCTTCCCCATCTTAATCACGACTCTTCAACTTTTGAATCTGTGATTCTGCATATCCTGCTGTTTATGCTGGGCTCAACACGTTTGATTTTTGGGGTGGAAATGTGTATCTTTGCATTCCCTAACAAACTTTTTGGCACAGAGTAGAACCTTGTTTTATATTTTAATACAGAAAAGGGACCCTGCCTTGGCTAAGTCCAATATTTATGGAGATGTTGGCAAATGGGTGTTTTGGAATTGTCAAATGACCCATTTGTTAAGGACCAGTTGAGATCTACTCAAGCTTAGAGGTCTTTGCTTTCATTCCTATTTGCCCTCTTCGCAATGTTCTCTCTAGTCAACGGGATCCAACTCATGCTAGACTGATTTTGTAGATGGGGACTGCAGCAAGATTATTATACGCGCCATGATGGAAGAATAATGAAACGGTGGAGGGGTGGATTGTGAAAATGTCAGATTTGCAGAAATGGCAAAACTGACATGTTTGGTGTGAAGGAAAAAGACACACACACACACACACACACACAAACTTTTCTGAAAGACTGACTTGTGGGGATTTTCTGCTGAAAGAAGAGAGACCTGAAATTGTGACTGGTGGAACTGAAGATGGAGAAAAAGGTGGATGAAATGAGGGGACGAAGAGATTCGTGCATCATCTAAGAAGGAGGGGGACAATGAGGTTGTCATTATTCTGTTGAAAAGAAAGTCAGACATCATTTATACATGTTTTTTCTCCTTCCTTTTCCTTCCTTCCTTCCCTCTTTCCCTCCCTCCCCTCTCTTTTTCTTTCTTTCTTTCCTTCCTCCCTCCTTCCCTCCCTCTTCTCTTCCTTCTTTCTTTTCTTCCTTCCCTCCTTTCTCTCTTTCCTTGCTTCCTCCTTTCCTTTCCTCTTCTCTTTCTTTCCTTGCTTCCCTCCCTCTTTCCCTCCCTCCCCTCTCTTTTTCTTTCATTCTTTCCTCCCTCTCTCCCTCCTTCCCTTTTCTCTTTCCTTCTTTCTTCCCTTCCTTCCCTCCCTCCCTTCCTCTTCTCTCTTTTTCTTTCCTCCCTTCCCTTTTTTTCTCTCTCTTTCTCCTTTCCTCTCATCCTTTTTTCTCTCCTCCCTCCCTCTCTCCCTCTTTCAATTTATCTTTCATTCTATGGGGGGGGGGAAATCCTGACAAACTATACCTTTTGAAAAAAGTTAGTCAATCTGGTGCTCCTCTCTGCCTCCGTCCCCCACCCCCGCCATAAGGACCCTCCCTGCTTTGCAAAGGGAACCCAGCGCCCCTCCTCAGAACAGGGAAGCGGGTGGGAGCTCCATGCCCTTCGCAGCACCTGGTGTAAACCTGGCGCAGAGCAGGAGCCCGAACAAAACCAGTCCTGCAATCCTGTCTTCCCACCACGGGCTGGAGGGGAGCTTGCAGGGATATGAGAGAAATGACAGCCGCTAATTGCCTTAAATCCAGAGACAGGTTACAGTAATTAGGTGTTTAAGGAAGACAGGGGTACAAAAACTTCGCCTCCAGCAGGCTCCCTCCGCTGAGTAGAGTGCTCTGTCATCGGCAGTATTGTTATTTGGCTTTTTGGGGTGGGGACGGGAAGGGGCCGTTTTGTTTTGCATCTTTTTGCGTGGTTTTCCTTCTGACAAAGATGCTGCAGCTCGCCTGCCAGAGTTGATTTTTGGGAAGAGGAATGACTAAAAAGGCAGGGAGGTGAGATTCGGAATTTGCCTGGTTTAAATGAAGCCATGACTGGATGGCAAGGGGAAGGGGAGAGCCAGAAAAGATAATAAAAAACCAAGTGCAGTGCAAGAAAACACACCCATGCCAGGCCACCAGGTTCTTCTTTCATTTAGGGAATAACTTTCAGGTAGGTTCTTGAGCAAACAGGTAGCCAAGGGACACGAGTCTGTGTAGAACACAGAACGATCGGGTTGAAAGGGACCTTGGAGGTCTTCTAGTCCAACCCCCCCCTGCTCAAGCAGTAGACCTTGCACCATTTTGGACAAATGGCCGTCCAGCCTCTCCCTTAACAGAAACTTTGGGCCCAGTTGTGATCATAAGTTGAGGACTGCCTGTATGGGCTTGAAAAAAATCTTTTATACTGCAACATAATGATTCCTTATGCCTGATAGTATTCTGGCTCAATGTCAGCATTTATAATATGCTTTTTTTTTAAAGGAAACAGGAAAGACAATTTGGGATCCCCAAATTGTTTGAGAACCCCAAATCCTATTTAAAGCGGGCCTCCTTTCCTAATCTCTGCCCAATGAATGTTTCTCACTGTGGTTTCTTCCAACAACCCCCCCCCAGCTTTCGTTCTCCTTTATTTTCATTTTCCCAACTGGCTGCCAGCCAGAAATGGCTCACCCTGCTGACCACACCTGCTTGAAAATGCCAGGGGTAACAACCTCTTTGGCACTTGTATTTAAAAACACAAGCCAGGATTTCTTCTACCGTTTTCATGTATTGCCTCTAACAAAACCACTCCGGTCTTTCAGCCCAAGACAAATTGCACAGTGCCCCAGTGTGGGCTAATTCTACATAGCAAACTCCCATCAGGAAGAAACATAAGAGTGGATAATTTAACAGCTACGCACTGGCTCCAAATTGGTGGAGTGGGTGCTTAAACCCACTCACAGCTAGACAATCTGATTAGTGAGTTCTCCCCGCCAACCTATTTCCAGAGCGCTGCACTCGGCAGCGTGTTGGGAAACACAAACCAAGGTGTGCATTTTTTTTTTATTTTAGTTTTGCTTATTTGTTCAGTTGTGCTTCGTTTCTTTCTCCCTTTTTTTTCAATAAAGGAGAATGTTTGAAGCTCAGAGTTGACATGAGGGATCCTTGGCACTTTCTAAGCTTGGCTGTTTACTTGAAGATGTTTCATGACCCAAACTAGGTAACATCATCAGTGCTAGAAGGGAGTGGAGTTTGCAGAGAGGATGAGGAGGAGGAGGAGGAGGACAATGACTGTAGGCTCCTTGGTTCTCTCTGAGCTTGGTTGTTTTCTGGAAGACGTTTCATGACCCAAACTAGGTAACATCATCAGCGCTAGTGATAATGAAATGTTTGCAAGAAAACAACCAAGTTCAAAGAGCGCCAAGGATCCCTCATTTTTTTTTCCAGTTTCTTTCCTTTTCTAGAAAGGAAAAAACGTTGTCTTTTTCCTCCTCCCCAGCCTCTATCACTTTCTTAGCTATTAAAATATTAATTTTAATTCTAGCTAATACGAAAACTATTAAACTAGGTTTTTTTTCACTCTATAAGTTTTTCAAAGATGATATTATTTAGGTTTCTTTTTTGAAGTAGATAAACTTTTGTGCAACGGTTATACATGCTTATATAGAGTGTGAGCTTGTGTGTGTGTGAGAGAGAGAGAGCTTGTGTGTTAGTTAAAAGTCCCAACCCTGTCAGGCACGGAAATAACTTTAAGGTGGAAAAATGTGCCTAACAAATCAGTTAATGTTGGTTCAGCACCCTGGATAGCTCCCGCAAAGATAGAAATTAACCCACTTGAGTTAGTCAACTGAGATCAGAAGGTCACAAAAGGGGATCACATGATCCCAGGACACCGTGACTGTCATAAATATGAGCCAGGTGCCAAGCATCCAAATTCTGATGCTGCAACCGTCGTAATTGTGAAAAAATGGTCTTCGGTCACTTCTTTCAGTGCCCTCGTAACTTCGCTAAACAAACCGTCATGTGTGGGGGAACCACCTGGACCTCACAAGGCTGACAGCTGGTCAGGAACGGTGGTAGACCAACACCCGATCCGAAGAGTTTGCCGCGTGGGAGAAAAGACGGGCTGGAGCAGCCACGTTCTCACGTGGTTACGTACCGTTGTACACCAACTCGGCAAACTTCGTGGCCAGCCCTCGCTTGATGTTGCGCACTTCGCGGTCCATGGTGAGGGCCTCAAGGTCCAAATGAGCATAGTGGAGGATCGTTCCCGCCGGAGTCTCGTAGATACCTAGCCGTTTCATCCACCAAGGAGGGGGAGAAATTCAGAGGAGAGAGAGAGAGAGAGAGAGAAAGAGAGAGGGGAAAAAAAAGAGAATGAGGCCTAAACTGTCACGAAATGACACAAAATAATGATCTGGTTGACAGAAGGAAATGCAGTCCCTGGCTCTATTCAGTCTCAGCTTGCCATAAAACGCAACTGTCATTACAATCCCGCTGGGGCCGAGACAGTCCACTCCGCACCTTGCGGAGAAAATTTCTAGATTCCTCTTTGGGAAGAAACACTCCGACTAGGCAAAATGACAGGGTTTAAGAAGGCGATTTCCCACCGATGGCTGCCCACCAATCTGGGCCTGAAAACCTATAATTAAACAACCACGCAGGGCAAAATCATGGGGGTCTCGGAGGAAAAGAAAGAAAACCCCTCTCATCTGTCTCTCTCTCTCCCCCCCCCCTTTAACTCTTCCAACAAACAAGAAAAGGTTTGGGGGGGGCGGAAGACTTGATAGGCAGCAAGGATGGAAAACAGCCGAACGAGAAGGAAAATTTCGCACTGATTTCCTGTCACTGAAGACTGGATTTAGTCCGTCAGAAGTTTGGGGGGGGGGAAACAAAACACACACAGGCACACCACACAAGGAAAGCTTGAATTCCCTGGTGTGACTGGTACCAAGGGGATAGCAACGAGGGGCTTTGGGGAAGGCAGTTTTTATTTTTTGCTCAGAAGGGGATCAGTGGAGACCCCCATTTACAGAAGCAATACATATGCCCCCCCAAAGCAAAGGACAGTTCAGGATTAATGAAGAGCAACTTCATTACAACTGCAGGACAAAGAGGCTAAAACACGGGAAGAACGGTTGCAGGAGTTGGGAATGGCCAGTCTGGGGGAAAGAAGGAGCAGGGAGGAGAGGATAGCAGCCTTCCAATATTTGAGGGGCTGCCAAAAAGAAGAATGGGGTCCACACTGATGGGATGACTCTTACCTATCTATACTATCTATTATTATCTACCCATTTATCTATCTATCCATCCATCTATCTATTTAAGTATCCATCCATTTACCCATCTCTCTCTCTCTCTCTCAATCATCTAATTATCATCTATCTATCTATCTATCTATCTATCTATCTATCTATCTATCATCTATCTATCTATCTATCTATCTATCTATCTATCTATCTATCTATCTATCTATCTATCTATCTATCTATCTATCTATCTATCTATCTATCTATCTATCTATCGGAAGAGCCACAGCCAAGACAGTTGTCAGAGAAAAAAAATCTGAGTCTGGGCCAAAACAGTAACCCGAGAAGGCGTCTCAAACAAGACCCTCCCTAGTATCTAAAGGCAGATGGGGGTGGGCAGGGTGGGGAAGAACATTCAGACCTGCTAGATTTGATTACTGCAACCTTCTAATAAAGTAGTCACTGTGTATAACTACATGGGTTGTGTGTATATGTTTACTTTGTTTGATCATGTGCTGAATACATAGTGATAAATAAGCACCCAAAATGTGATTGCAGGGCTGCTGGGGAGCGTGCAGACATTAGAACTTTGAATCCGGGTTAGGGGCGGTCAGTCATAACTCCAAACGTTCACTAACTGAGGACTATCTATTCTTTGCAACTTTCCAGTAGCAATTAGAAACCTCAGAGGTGAACTTAAAAAAAGAGCAGACTGGAAAGATTTGCTCTGTCAGGAAAAAAAAAACCTTGCTTTGGTGATGTTAAAGTTAATTTAGACTGATAAAAAGCTGGTGTTTCAGCGTCGGATCGATGTCTAAGCATTCCTTCGGTTTTTCCTCTCCTTTATACATCTCCAACTCCCTCCTCACTCCCTACCTGCCATTTTACTCAGGAGAAATAAATGAAATGCAAGACACCTCTTTCTCCATCTCCATCTCTCCCTCTCTGAAATATTTTTGCTCGATGGATGACAGGAAGCCGAAAGCTCAAAAGATGGCAGTTTGGAAGCCAAAGTAATATTTTGGATATATATATTTTTTTCAACTCCCTTCCCTTCTCCCCTGACAGTCAAAGTGCAAATCACAGGCCGGGGACAGAAGCAAATGATAGATGTTCTTCCTGTGTTACTATGCAAAAGACAAGAGATCCCTTCAAAAGTGTCACTCCACCGCTCAGCGTGTCAACTGCTGCTTTTCTCGGTGTTTACAATAAAAAGACAGCGGTGTCAGGAGGCAAAGCTCACTATATTTCATTCGGGCTGTAATTGCTGCTAGGAAAGATTGAAGTCGGGGGGGGGGAGAGAAAGGAGTGGATCAGGAACCTGGGGGGGGGGCTACATATATTCCGTTCCAGACAATGATGGTTACTTAAAATTTTCTAATTGGTAATTGGCCCGCTTAAGTTGCACTGATAGGATCCATGGTCCTAGGTGGGACAATGCCCTCTTGATTGGGAACCCTTGCAAGAATATCCCAAGGTCCTTTTTTCCAGTTCTGAAGAAGCTTTACATATAGTAGCTCAGAGTTGTTGTACCTAAACAGGGAGCAAGTGACACTCACTAGCCCTGATGAGGTTATCTAGCTGGGTCATGAAACATCTGCAAGAAAACAAGCTCAGATCTACTGTATATAAACAGGGAGCAAACCCCACACTCACTCACATGGATGAGGTTACCTAGTTGGGTCATGAAACGTCTGCAAACAAACAACCAAGCTTTCAGCTACAGCAGTGTTTCTCAACCTTGACAATTTTAAGGCATGTGGACTTCAACTCCCAGAATTCCACAGCCAGCATTGCTGGCTGTGGAATTCTGGGAGTTGAAGTCCACATGCCTTAAAATTGTCAAGGTTGAGAAACACTGAGCTACAGTATATAAACAGGGAGCAATTCACACTTACTAGCTTTTGGTAAAAAGCACTTTTGGGACAACCACGACCTGGATGATGGAGAATCTCCTTAGACCCTCTGTAAGAATGTCAGCCTTGTGAGGTAGTCCAGACCAGAAGCGCATTCAGAAGCACTAGCTCTATTCTTAAGGTTAAGGTAACATTAGCAGACTCTTGAAAGGCTAAAAGGACTTTCTTCCCCCTTCTGAGAGGTTTGCCACATCCCTTTTCCTTCTCGGAGCTCAGCTGCCTCTTATCTGATTAGTGAAGCTACCTCTTTCTCCCAGGGTGAGCCCTTTGCCAAGAGAGATTCAAGAATTCAGCCTGGTTATTCAGATATTGGACTTTCACAACAGCATTCATTGACCAGTTTGGGGATGAGCTGTCAAATTTAAAGACAGCCTGTTTGCCAGCCAGCGAATCTATTGGTTGATTGAGGTTCTCCTGAACCACAGACTATTAAAACCACTCTGGATTAGGATGTTGTATGAACCCATATGAACCCTACATGCTTAATCTATAGTTAATGTGTCATGCAAAACCAGAACAAGGGATTGATTATGCTATAGATCAGGGGCTCTCCAGACTTGGCAACTTTAAGACTTGCGGACTTCAATTCCCAGAATTCCCCAGCCAGCCTCCCAGAATTCTGGGAATTGAAGGCCTCAAATCATAAAGTTGCCAAGTTTGCGTATTACGTAAATACAACTTTACAGCCACTGGAAATGCCCAGAAAGGAAATTAATTCTCTCTTACCCCTTGATTTCATCCCAATAAACCGATTCTCCACAATATCAATGCGCCCAACACCGTGCTTGCCCCTGAAGGGAAAAAGTAAACAGGAGATGTTGGTTATATTTTTTTTGAACCTGCATAAGAAGGGAGCAAGCAACATACATGAGCCAAAACTCGAAAATCAAAAGCGATTCTTCTCCGATGGACTTTTCTTTAATGAGATTTATTCAAATGAAAGGGACAGGGCTGCATGAATTCAAGCAATTGAGCTCTGGAGCCACTAATATTCCCTTGATGTCTAGAAGGTAACAAAGACTTTTTCATTTTGAATCTAAAAGCTTTCTGGTGATCTGGCAAAGGGGCAGGTCTCTCTGCTGATTACCAAGAAGGTTGTGGCAGGCTGTTTACGTAACAGATTCCCGAATATTAAATGGTCTAGGAACCAATTCTTGCCCTGTCGACCAGTCTAGCTAAATATTGCTCGGATCTGGGGGAAATACTTACGCAATTTCATTCAGGTAAGTGAAGAGTTCCAGGGAGGTTTGGTAAACGGCCCCATCCTTCGTATTTGTGACTTTCACAGGGACACCTGCCAGGACAGGAAAAAAGCTAGATTATTGTGGGATCCTTGGTGCTGTTTGCTTGCAGACATTTCGTGACCCAACTAAGTAACATCATTAGTGCTTGTGAGTGTGACTTGCTCCCTGTTTGTATACAGTAGCTCCGAACTCAGCTGTTTTCTTGCAGACGTTTTGTGACCCCACTACGTAACATCATCAGTGCTGTAAGTATGGAGTTTGCTCCCTGTTTATATACAGTGGCTTGCCCTGCCACAGAGCGCCCATATAGTTATATGGGGGTTTGCTCCCTATACTGTATAAACAGAGAGCAAACTGCACTCTCTCCTAGCACTGATGATGTTACCAAGTTGGGTCATGAAACGTCTGCAAGAACACAACCAAGCTCAGAAAGCCCTAAGGGCACCACAGTCATCCTCCTCCTCCTCCTCCTCCTCCTCCTCCTCCTCCTCCTCCTCCTCTCCACAAACTCCACTCCCTTCTAGAAATGATGCTGTTACCCAGTTGGGTAATGAAACGTCTGCAAGAAAACAACCAAGCTCATTTCAACTCTAAACTACAGGGAATCTCTTGACTTGCAAACTCTACGTGAGAATGGCCCACACTGGGAGGAGGCAGGGGTTTGGCACGCCGAGGGGCAAATTTCACTCCCTTTCGGGAGGTGTCAGTAAGGCAGACAACACTGGCCCAGAATCGCCTTATTAACGTCAAGAGTGTCTCTTTGAAACCTCCCTCCGAAGTTGTTAAATAGACGTGACAGATATGAACGCCGAGTAACTTCTCACAAAACTGTGGCTAAGCAGCTTTGCTCCAAAAGCATTTAAATAGATTTGGGGGTACATAGGAGAGACGATGGGGAGAGAGAGAGAGAGAGAGAGAGAGAGAGAGAGAGACCCTCCTACATTATGAAACTGGATAAATCTCCGGAGAAAAGAGAATTGGGGAGGGGAGAAAAAATGCATCAATATCCTCACCAGCCCTTCCATCCAGCCCCGATCCTTCTCACACGCCCTATCACTGTCTCTCTTTTTTTTTTTTTTAAGGGGGGGGGAGAGAGATGGAAACAGCAGCAAAGGCTCCGGCTAATTAAATTTCATGCTTGATCATTGTTTGGAGGGGAGTACCTTCTGTTCCACCAGTCGAGGGGGCCCTGGACCGGCTGAAAAAGGGGGAGGGGGAGGAGGAACGGGGGGCCCCCCCCTGGACCTGCCACCCACAGCCCCTGTAATGGTTTGGCGGACAAATCCTATCTATGTTTCGAGTTATCCGCCTGCCAAGGCTGAATAGGGCCGTCTCCCGGGTCCCATTGTAATTTTGGGATGAGGGATGGCTCCATGAATTAATTATCACACCTTTCTCTTTCGGTGACAAGGGTGGGGGGGGGGGAAGAGGGGTACCCCGACAGGGAAGGAGGACGGTGGCCGCCCAAAAGAAAGACACGGCCTCCACGCCGTCCGTCCTCCCCCCCCTTCTCAAGCAGGATGAAATGAGCAATAAATGTATACGGAAACAAGGCCTGGATAAATGCCTTGGTGGGCAGCTGGGGGGGAAAACGCCACAAAGGCCGAAGGAAGGAGACCCATTGCGGCTAATCTGTCTTCCATCTGCCCTCCTTATTTCCATAGAGGGCTTTAGTTGGGGGCTAATCAGCCCTCAATAGCTGCTTTTCTAGTCCTCCTGACAAATCCCGCTGCGTCTGGAAAGCCCCCCTTCTTTCTAAAGCCCACTTTCCAGCGGGATTTTTTTATTTTATTTTTTTTTATCATCATCATCATTATTTAACTTTGCAAAGAAGGGAGACGAAAAGGTGGGCGACCGGGCGGGAGAGTTGATCAATTTGGTTGTAAATGACGATTAAATAGAAGTTGTCCCCTGGCTGTAATGAGTCCTAAATCTCATCTGGGTGAACGGGGGGGGGGGGCGACCCTGCTTTTGCTCATCTGCTCCACTTGTGTGGAATCGCCCCCTTTTCCCGGGGCCATTTGATGCCGGCCCGGCCCAGCGGAGAACCGGGCATTGTGTCCCAAAGCTGCTTATCCCTTTGAGAAGAGTTAATAATTAGATTAGGACTTCAAATAAATTAACTAAGAGGGGGAGTGAGGATGGAAGGCCAGGCTAAAGAGAGAGAGAGAGAGAGAGAGAGAGAGAGAAGTGGCAGGGAAGGGTCTGTGGAGACAAGCTCCTTAACTGGAGACTGAATAAATCCTGAGGTTGCATCCTAAAGGATCCCCAAATCTTGGTTTGGGTTGCATGCTAAACAGCACACACACACACACACACCTCAGAAAGGAAGGAAAGTGGCATCATTACCAAACTTAGCACTTCTAATGCCTCTGCTAGCTTCGTAATGGATCAGAGGCCCTGCCAATCAAGTTGTGTCTCTTTGATTCTTTAAATACCCACCGTCAACTATTCAACCAACCTTTCTCTATTATCTTAGCCTGGAGGAAATGAAGACTCTGCTTTTCGCCACCAGTTAATTTATTTCTGACTTTATTGTGTGTGCCTCTTAAGTAACGTTGGAAACTACTAGATGGGGCAAATTCTTCGGGACGGACAGGTGGCTTCTGAAGCTAGCGGAAGCGAGACCGAGCAGAGATGTTGAGTGGAGAAATAGACATCAAAGCTTGTGTCTTGTTATCCATTTATTTGGGGTTTATTGTTTATTAAATCTACTAGTCCTCGGCTTATGACCACAATTGAGCCCAACGTTTCTGTGAGATGGTTAAGTGAGGTTTTACGACCTCTCTTGCTAAGTGATGGTTAATGGTTAAGTTAGTAACATGGTGGTTAAGGGAACCTGACTTCCCCATTGGCTTCGTCAGAAAGTCGCAGAAGGGGATCACGTGACCCCGGGACACAGCAACAGTCACAAGTACATGCCAGTGGCCAAGCCTCTGATCTTTGATCACGTGACCCCGAGGATGCTGCAACGGTTGTAAGTGTGAAAAGTGGTCGTAAGTTATCCTTTTGTCAGTGCCCTTGTAGCTTTGGACGGTCGCTAAGCAAGTCAAGGATTACCTGTATTATGGGCAGAATCTGATCTTCTCACCTTTCTGGAATTCAATCTCTAAAACATCTGGAAAATCTGGAGCTGTGGCAGGGTCTCCGGTCTTTTTGTAGATGGCAGGAGGAGGGTGGTTCTGTTGAAAAAGGGGAAAAATCAAAGAAAAATTAAATAACGGGGTGTCAAATCCCCCCCCCAAATGAAGACCTACAGCCAGCAATGGAGCCCGGAATTTCTGCTGTAAGTCATGATGTTTCTAAGACAAGGCCACCACACGAGCAACCCAATGTTATGAACTTTTTTTGTGTGGTGTCATTAAGTGAATATGTTGGTCGTGAAATGAATCCATTCATTCCCATGGGCGTTTTTGGCAGGAAAACAGCCCCAAAGGCCAGAAAGCTGCATAGACAGTTGTAAATTGCAGTCACGTGACTGTGGAACCCAGCAGCTTGAGCAGAGGGCTGGACTAGAAGACCTTCAAAGTCCCTTCCGACTCCGTCATTCTGTAGTCTATAGGTTGGCTGTAAAAGGGAGCTGGTTGTTCATGCTCAGCATGCAGTCATGGGAGCAACTGAGTCTTAAGTATCTTTTAAGGGGTCCATCTTAACTTTGAACAGTTCTTAAGGGAGGACCAGGT
This sequence comes from Protobothrops mucrosquamatus, assembly GCF_001527695.2. Taxonomy (NCBI): domain Eukaryota; kingdom Metazoa; phylum Chordata; class Lepidosauria; order Squamata; family Viperidae; genus Protobothrops; species Protobothrops mucrosquamatus. Next base: position 310,360 of record NW_015387340.1, read on the forward strand.
GTATATAGTAAAGGTTCTCCTGCTCGAGCGGGGGGGCTGGACTAGAAGACCTCCAAGGTCCCTTCCAGCTCTATTCTATTCTATTCTATTCTATTCTATTCTATTCTATTCTATTTTATTCTATTCTATTCTATTCTATTCTATTCTATTCTATTCTATTCTATTCCTATTCTACTCTATATTCTACTCTACTCTACTCTATTCCATTCCATTCCATTTTCTATTCCATTCCATTTTCTATTCTATTCTATTCTATTCTATTCTATTCTATTCTATTTCTATTTCTATTCTACTCTATATTCTACTCTACTCTACTCTATATTCTAGTCTACTCTACTCTACTCTACTCTAGTCTACTCTACTCTACTCTACTCAGCTCTATTCTATTCTATTCTATTCTATTCTATTCTATTCTATTCCATTCCATTCCATTCCATTCCATTCCATTCTATTCTATTCTATTCTATTCTATTCTACCCTAATCCTCCCATCCCCAACTTTTCGGCTCCCCCCCTTTTCCCCAAACAGCCTTTAAGTTTGAGCCAAGCTGAGATTTAAGAAAAAAGAAGAAGAAGAAAAACTGGGAGAGTTTTGCCTCTTTTGCAAAAGGGGAAGGAAGGAGTCCGGGAACAAAGGCCTAGTGAAAATCAGTCCATTTATTTTCCCCTCAACTTGATCTCATCTTCTTGTTTGACGCCCCCACAGCTGGAGACAGATAGCTCTGGAAGGAAAAGTCAGACCAGGAGAGGGGGGGAATGTGATTTCTCCCCCTTTTTTTGCAAGGAGGCAAAGAACGGGGAGAGAGAGAGAGAGATGGGAGAAATGGGGGTTCATTCTGCATTGACCGAAAAACTAATGACTATTCTTGACCTCAGCAGGTGATCCTAGAAACTGTGTTTTCCCGGCAGTGTCTCCGAGGTTAATACACCCGGGGGGGGGGGGTGGAATAGAAGAAGAAAGCAAAAACTCATTTTGAAAACACATCAACCTTTATGTATAAATATATTTGCTTCTCTCTTACTCTTTTCCTCTTCTTTCACCAGATTTTGGAGCGCAGGGGTGCCAGATCAGGGGAAGGGGGGGGGAACCCTCTCTGTTCCCATAATTACGGTCTGCCTCGAGCACTTTGGAGAAATTTCCACGTTTGGAGGCATGCAATGGGGGGGGGGCAGGTGTCTGGAGTTAAGAGACCCATTTCTTTCAAAGTGGGGAGGGGGAGATGACGGGAAGTGGTGAGGAAAAAAGACTGAAAATGAATGGCACCGTCTAATAATCAACCTATGCCACCTATTGGTAAGATGGGGGGGGTCTTCTTTCCGAGCTGTGAGGTCTAAACTTGAATTTGGCTGGAATTTAAGAGCCAGCTTTTAGGATAGGAAGGAAGGAAGGAAGGAAAAGAGGAAGGAAGGAAGGAAGGAAGGAAGGAAGGAAGGAAGGAAGAAGGAAGGAAGGAGAAGAGGAAGAAAGGAAGGAAGGAAGGAAGGAAGGAAAAGAAGAAGGAAGGAAGGAAGGAAGGAAGGAAGGAAGGAAGGAAGGAAGGAAGGAAAAGAGGAAGGAAGGAAGGAAGAAGGAAGGAAGGAGAAGAGGAAGAAAGGAAGGAAGGAAGGAAAAGAAGGAAGGAAGGAAGGAAGGAAGGAAGGAAGGAAGGAAGGAAGGAAGGCATCACTGCTACATCAGGATCAACCCTTGACTGGCCTCTACAAGATGGACCTTCCTAGAGGAGCATATCAATGCAGATATAACCCGCCATCGAAGGGGCTTCCCCCTCCCACGACCACCCCCCTGGCATCACCAGGGAAGACTCCCCTTAGAAAGCCGGCTGGCTGACGTCCAACTCAAGCATTTATCTCATCCAACAGACCCCAAGAACAGATGGGAGAAGGCAAGGAGAAGCCAGTGGTGGGACAACAACTTAATTATTTAAACCATGCGCATCGATTTCCCTCAACCGGGATGGGAAGGTGCAACAGTCTCGGCCACCGTTAACCAAACCCAGATGAAGGGTCCCTCCTGTTCCCACACCTGGCCTCCTCCCCCAAACCAGCAGACAAGAGGGCTCTTGGAAATTTGAGCTTAGCTGAGGGGAGGATTTGCCTCTAACTTCTTCTAACTTCTCCTTGCATAGTACATCACAACATGATTGGTGCAAGTTGTTTCCCAACCCATCACTGAACAACAGAATAACAATGCTGGAAGGGACCTTGGAGGTCTTCTAGCCCAACCCCTGCTCAAGCAGGAGACCCTATACCATCCCAGACAAATGGCTGTCCAGTCTCTTCTTAAAATCTTCCAGTGATGGAGCAGTCACAATTTTCTGAGGCAAGCCATCCCACCGATTAATTGTTCTCACTGTCAGGAAATTCCTCCTTAATTCTAGGTTGCTTCTCTCCTTGAGGAGTTTCCATCCCTTCTTTCTTGTCCAAACTTCTAGTCCTTTTGGAGAATAATTTGAGCTTCCTCTTCTTTGTGGCAGCCCCTCAAATACTGGAAGATGGCTATCATGTCACCCCTAGTCCTTCTCCTCATTAAATTGGTGCAAGGGCACCGTGCATTATTTTCATAACATATGATTTCTAACCAAGATTATGGGTAGATCTTTGGTTGCAACTCAACTTGACTGTCACTGGACACTGTCCTCAATCTTTGACCATTTGGAATTATGACGATGGGTGGAAGCTCATCAGAGAGTGATCCAATCTGGCAATAAAAAGGAATTTCCTGACAGTGAGAACAATTAATCCATGGGACAGCTTGCTTCCTGGAGTTGTGGGTGCTCCATCACTGGCGGTCTTCAAGAAAAGATTGGACAATCATTTGTCTGGGATGCTATGAAGCCTTGAGCAAGGAGATGGACTAGAAGACCTCTAAGGCCCCTTCCAACTCTGTTAGTCTACGTTCTATGAAATGCAAACAGTAACACGTCCAGCTGTATTGTAGCTCCATCTACCAAGCATCCTAATGCAATTGGATCAGTGGCTTGTAAACCACGATTGCTGGCTTAACACGCGCCAACCCCGTTTATTCAGTAAATGGTGGGCCAAAACAAACCGCGACTTGGTCCAGTTTATGAATCAGGCCTGTTGCTAAATGCGCAGGGCACTCATTTCCATAGGAATCCAACCTCAAGCGCATTTGCTACGGCCGAGTGAATCTATACAAAACGTGAACATTCACACGCGGCGATAAGATGCACCCACACAGAAAATGAGAGACGGGAGGTTGCGCGACCTCATATAAACTAGAAGAGATTAGATTTTTTTTTTTCCCCCTTCCTTTCTCATTCCATTTTTCTTTCTCCTTAACTGTATCTTTAATGTCAGGAAAAAGCAGGGCTGGGTCTCAGGGATGCTTCCGTTGTTTAACCACGGACAGGTTCCCTCAAAACCCACAGAGGGAAGAGGGGGGGCGTCCAATTATACGGACCACGGATTTCAATTTTGAATCTCCTGCTTTTTATTATTTTTTTTTCCTTGGCTCCTCCAGGGAACAACCTGCTTCGAATTTAGGCGTCCTTCGCTTACAATGGTTCGTTTAGTGACCGAGGTTACGATGGCGCTGAAAAAAATGGTCGTGAGTTATGACCATTTTTCACACTTACGACCAGGGCGGATCAAAATTCAGATGCTCGTATTCATGACGGACGCAGCGTCCCGGGATCACGTGATCCCCTTTTGCGACCGTCTGACAAGCAAAGTCAAGGGTGGAGATAGATCCAGTTAACGACGGCGTCACTAACTTAACAGCTGCAGGGATTCGCTTGAGAACTGTGGCAAGGGGGATGGTAAAATGTCTCGCTTAGCATCAGAAAAGTTTGAGCACCACCCTGGTCGCAAGTGGAAAGAAAGTTGAGGCAACAGGAAGTTAAAAAAAAATACTTAAAAGCAAAACCAGCCCGCTGAAATAACTTTTAAAAGATAAAAATAATCTCCGTGGCTAAGTCGGCTGGCTCTTCCGTCTTCTCCCCCCCCCTATTAATGATTTTCCAATGGGGTATCAATGCCTCCCGTTTATCCCAGGAGGCTGGGATTGCAAAGCCATCTTTAAAGGGGTGATGGGAGAAGGGGAGAGGGATGGGGGGGGAGGATTGGAGGGAAGCCGAAAGAATAAGGGGCCGAGGGGGGGGGAGGAGAAATTGGAAGTAAATGGTCCATGAATTAAACTATGATGCACAGCTATCAATGCCGCAAATGGTTTATTCATCCAAGTTGATATTGTTGTGGCTGCGACTGAATGAAGCCTTTTCAGGGAGCCCAGATGAAGTTAAAGCAAGTAAATTTCGGTCTTTCTCGGCATTAGCTGCCTCATTGCTCCTCAATCAGGCCTCACAGAGGCAGAAAATAGCTCAACCATCTGTTTTCAAATCCCTCAACTAGCAGGACTCCCGAGGGGGGGGCACACCGAGGGAGGGGGAGGGGGAGAGATTGGAGGGGGGGCGACCGAGGGCAGCCGAAGACCCGTTTTCCCACCTTGGGAGGAATCAGAGGCCCAGGGCACCCACGGCCAGGGCACAAATTGTGAGGAAGGAAGGAAGGAAGGAAGGAAGGAAGGAAGGAAGGAAGGAAGGAAGGAAGGAAAAAAAGAAGGAAGGGAGGGAGGAAGGAAGGAAGGAAGGGAGGGAGGGAGAGAGGGAGGAAGGAAGCAAGGGAGGAAGGAAGGAAGGAAGAAAGGGAGGGAGAGAGGAAGGAAGGAAGCAAAGGAGGAAGGAAGGAAAAGAAGGAAGGGAGGGAGGAGGGAAGGAAGGAAAAGAGGAAGGAAGGAAGCAAGCAAGGGAGGGAGAGAGGGACGGAGGGAGGGACGGAGGAAGGAAGGAAAAGAAGGAAGGAAGGGAGGAAGGAAAAGAAGAAGGAAGGTAGAAAGGAAGGAAGGAAAAGAAGGAAGGAAGGAAGGAAGGGAGTGAGGAAGGAAGGAAGGAAGGAAGGGAGGGAGGGAGGAAGGAAGGAAGGAAGATAGGGAGGGAGAGAGGAAGGAAGGAAGGAAAAGAGGAAGGAAGGAAGGAAGGGAGGGAGGGAAAGGGGGACGGAGGGAGGGAGGGACGGAGGAAGGAAGGAAAAGAAAGGAAGGAAGGAAGGAAGGAAAAGAAGAAGAAGGAAGGAAGGAAAAGAAGGAAGGAAGGAAGGAAGGAAAAGAAGGAAAGGAGTGAGGAAGGAAGGAAGGAAGGAAGGAATCAATTGAGGGAGGGAGGGAGGAGGGATTTATGGACCACAGCCCGAAGACCGCCACTGTCTCAGAACTTCCTTGGGTGACTTTGGGCCCATCCCTCTCTCTCCATCCAGCTCCTTCCCAGGAACTCACTGAGATACGGACAAGCAGGAAGCAAAGTTTTCTCGGACTGGCTTCTCCTGACCGTCTGCCCACCCCCAACCTCGGTGTCTGATTGTCTAATTAGTGCTGATGGATCGTTTAAGTAGCTCTCCTGGCACAGAGACGCCGTCAGAGCATGAAGCGGAAGAAGAGAGACCAGCCAGCAGGCAACACAACCCTCCTTCCCATTAAGATGTCACAAAAACAGCACCCTCCTTCACCCAGTGGGCACACAACGGAACAGCGGGGTCGTTGTTGATTTATCTTCACCAATACTGTTGTTTTGCGTTGGGCTGGGCTCTCACAAAAGCCAGCGTCTGGTTTGCATGATGCGAAGCTGACCCAACGGGGTTTATTTATTAAACCATGGTTAAGGCAACCCTGGGGCGGGGGAATATCACGGGACTCAGGAAGATCCCCAGATGTTTCTCCAAGCCATCTGTGGTCCTCTTACCTTGGGGTTCTCCAAAATGCCACCTTCGTAGCTTCGGAGGACGGAGATCCCAGCAGAAAGAAGAAGGAAAAAAGAGCGACATGTAAGTGAGTCATTAGCACAACGAGAAAACCTGATGAGGGGTCGGGGCAGACCATCCTCATCCTCAGATGGAAAAGTCTCAAGGGCATCTAACTCTCCCACGAATAGGTCAAATGTAGGATCTCAATCCAACAAGGTCCTCCCTGGTCCTCACCTGATATGCATAAGGTTTTCGTCCATACTCCAAGGATTAGACGGTGTGCTAGGAACTGGGATTCCGTGATCCTGAAACAAAGTGGAGGGGATTAATGAACTTTAATGAGAAGGAGGACTAGGGGTGACATGATAGCAGTCTCCCAACATCTGAGGGGCTGCCACAAAGAGGAGGAGGAGGAGAAGGAGAAAGAAAAGGAGAAGGAGAAGGAGAAGGAGGAGGAGGAGGAGGAGAAGAGGGAGAAGAAGAAGAAGGAGATCTACCTGTACTTTTGGTTCCATCTCTGCCTGCTTCCTTCCTTCAAGTGCATGCATTGGCGATCCTCCACTTTCTACACCCATCTTGTCTTCTCCTTCTCCTTTCCCTTCCTCCCCCCCCCACCCAAATACGGAGGAGACAGTCATAAACCCAAGATCTCTTACAAGGTCACTCCACCAGTCAATTAGCTGGAGATGTTTCTCCAAGTGAAATGGTCTGTGAAAACTAACCACCAGGCACAGAAATTAGCAGGAGAGCAGCAGTAACACCGTGCTAAGCTTGTCAAGCAAGAGAAACAGCTGGACGCCATGCTAAAGAAAAGCCAGCGCTGCAAGTATTTCCTCCAGATTTCATTTCCGGTTACCCCGTTGAGAAGCTGCCCTTCTCGAGTCTTGCCTTGGGTCCAACATTTCACAAGGATGACCCTCTTGGGGGAAAAACCTCCTTCCACCGTGGGTTTGTCTCCCTGTGTTTGCAAAATTTGCTCCAGATTGTTCTCGAAGTGAGCAGAACGGGAAGTCCCATGTAATAACGCAATAGGGGCTATTTCTAGAGAAGCTGGTGGCAGCTTTAGTTGCTTCAGTTTGGACAACTTGGAACGTAAGACATTTGAGAAATAATATGGCTTTGTGGTTAGATCGACTGGGAGGGTTGTGAGAAGGAGCAAACTAGCAACCTCATGAGAGAGAGAGAGAGAGAGAGAGAGAGAGAGAGAGAGAGAGAGAGAGAGAGAGAGAGAGAGAGAGAGAAGAAGAAGAAGGAGGAGGAGGAGGAGGAGGAGGAAGAGGAGGAGGAAGAAGGAAGGAAGGAAGGAAGGATGGAAGAAGGGATGAGGAAGAGGAAGAAGAGGAGAAGGAAGAAGGAAGAAGAGGAGGAGAAGAAGAAGGAAGAGGAGGAGGAGAAGGAAGAGGAAGAGGAGGAGGAGGAGGAGAAGGAAGAGTTGGAGGAGGAGGAGGAGAAGGGGTTGTTATTGTGAGAAAAGACTCAATGATAGTCCCAAAAGTTGGTTCCACATGTAAGAGGTTCTCCTGCTTCCTAGGCCATTGGACAAAATAAAATAAGTAAAAGAAAATAATTAACACAACACAACACAATACAACACAATACAATGCAAGGGTAAGAATCGCACTGACTTAGAACAGGGTGGGAAAATTTACACCTGGGGTGCAGCTCACTCGGAGCCTTGAGGATTGTTCTGCTTGCAACTGTTGTAAGTTGCAACTGGGTCGGGGATCGAAAGGAAGAGCCGAAATCCCTGCAACATCTCAGGTGCTCCTTAGAATCCGAGAACAATATTGGGCAAATGAATGGAGGGCGAACGTATTTTTCCATTAAGCGTCCCATTTCTCTCTCACACTCCCTCCCTCTCACACAAACACACAGACACAAGCATTGTAGGGTCTGCTAAAGTCCTCTTAATTGCTTTACTCCTTCCTTAAAGCTTTTTCAGCAAAGACAGGCAGAGCCAGGAATAAAAAAAAAGGGGGGGGGGAAGCCGGACCACGCTCCGTTTTCCATATAATAAGTGCCCTAATTAAAAACACGCGTACGCCCCTGCCTTAACAACTCGCCTACTTGACAATTTGTTTGGCAACATATGGGGGACTCTTGTAAATTTCCCCTCGAGGCAATACATAACAGATGGCAGGAAAAATAAAAGGGGGGGAAAAACAGCAACCCCAAAATACACGTGTTTCTCAAGTTCAGGGTGGATGGATGGGCATGTTTGCAAATGTTTGCAAACACAAAATAAATGAATAAAAAGCGAAAGGGCTGCCCTTTTTTTTTTTTTCTTTCTTTCCTGCACCCAGCTTTCAATTTCGGGACCTTGGAAATCATTTACTCCGCTTTAGATAGCAAGACAAAAATATAGCTAGATAGATACATGGGACTTCAAGCAATTTTCTGGTTTATACACAAACATTTCTTTTCTTTTTGATTGATTGAACACAGTTGTCAAGCGTTTCTGGAGAAGAAGAGGGCTCCTGGGGAGGGAGGGAGGGAGGGATGCAAAACTCCTAATATGTTTTATTGTGACTTGTTCTGGGAGGAGGAGGAGGAGGAGGAGAGGGAGGGNAAGGAAGGAAGGAAGGAAGGAAGGAAGGAAGGAAGGAAGGAAGGAAGGAAGGAAGGAAGGAAGGAGAAAAATAGAAAATATCCAGGGAGGGAGGGAGGGAGGGAGGGAGGGAGGAAGGAAGGAAGGAAGGAAGGATCTGCTATCAAGACCTTATCAACCACCCATGATTTCCTCCGTGATGGCCTTTCTTGGTCATTCAGACCTTCCAATGCTGGTTCTATACAGGTAGTCCTCAACTTACGACCGCAATAGAGTGTCGTAAGTTGCGATGATCCTAAAATGGCTTCTCTTGTGACCTACCAGGAAGCATGGAAAACAAATAAACAAAAAAAGATTAAAATTCTGGTACCTTAGCATATTGCATGAGGTCGCTGCGTCCTCGGAAGCGGGTATAAAATTCGGGCATTCTCCACGGCGCAATGATCTGCAGATACCATGGAAATAAAGTTGGTTATGGCACTAACGGAGAGGCAGTTTGGTGCAGTGGTGAGGGACGGAGGGAGGGAGGGAGGGAGGAGAAGGAAGGAAAATTGAAAGATGCTAAACTCAAGAAAGGGAGGGAGGGAGGAAAGAGATGGAAGGAAGAGATAAAAAAGAGGGAGGGTGGAAGGAAGGGAAGAATTAAAAAATCTTGGACCCTGGAAAGCCAGGCTCCTTAATTAAAAGCCCAGGTATTATTAGTATTATTATGAATTAGTACTAGGTAGCCTCTGGTAATAGTTTCATAGATAGTTCCGTCTTGTTCTACATTGTTTTCCAAACCTGCAGTGATTGGAGTTGAACCGAAACTCATAAAAGCACTTGCAAAAATTCTAATTTGAGGCTAAAACGGACCCAGTTCAGTCCAAGGGATTAAAAATAATTCAATTTGAACCCATTTTTTAAAATGAAAAAAAAAAAAAGAAGCAACCACTAGCTAACCGACGATCAAAAAAGACATTCTAACTTTTGCTAAGTCCCTGTGATGTTTTAATTGACCCTTTCTAACAGCCCAAACTAGCTCAGGAGGTTTCAGCAGATCGTTCGGTCTCCACCCAATTTTTTTGCCCTGAGCAGGATGAAAAATAATCCCCACCTTGCAAAAAGACTTGGGATCATCTTTGTTTGGAGAGATTAACGGGGAGACTTAAAGGGCTGCTGGCTTCTGGCTTTGAAGCGCACCCTGCTTAGTCCAAACACCATTCCAGAAAGGCAGAATTACCTATTGAATTTGGGCAGAGGACCTGGTGGGTAACCTGAACCCCTGGGGCTGGTGGCAGCCACATCAAAGCCGCCGTCAGACGGGGAAGGGTTAGTGGGACAGAAGGGGACTGAAACATTTGGTGTTGTGTGGCACAAATTGTGCCTTACCTTGATCCGAGGAGAGAGAGCGTAGTAGGTGAGCTCAAACCGAATCTGATCGTTGCCCTAAAGAAAGGGCAGGATACAGGGTTAAGCACAATTGCAAATAATTTAGCCCAACAGAAGCGGTTTTGGGGATTGCTTTTATTTGGGAACCTCTCCATCATTTTTTTTTTCTGCCCAGGAATCACCTGGTGGTCTCCCATCCAGCCAACGCAGTTAGTCCCCGGTTTACGACCGTTCGTTTGAATTTACAACAGCGCTGGCAATTTTCCCTCGCCGTTACGACGGTCGCAGCGGTTATGTCAGCAAAATTTAAGCACCTTGGCAACCGGCAGACAGTTCAGGGCTTGTCTGTATTCTCTACATTTTAACCAGGTAGTGCAATTCAGAAAAGTTGTTTAAGAGTCAGGTTCGAATCCTACTCGACACAGAAACTTTGAGCTCGTCTCGGGGGTTCCTTTGAAAGACCCGCAGCTCCAGATTCGCTTTTTTTTTTTTTTTAGTTTCCATCCATTGTTTCTTGTCCTGCCTTCAGGTGCTTTGCAGAACAGGTTGACCCCCCCCCTCTTCTTTGTGGCAGCCCCCCAGATACTGGAAGGCTGCTATCATGTCACCCCTGGTCCTTCTTTTCATTAAAATAGACATACCCAATTCCTGCAACCGTCCTTCATATGGTTTAGCCTCCCGTCCCCTCCCCATCTTTGTTGCCCTCTTTCTAGAGTCTCCACATCTTTTCTGTTTGGTGGTGACCAAAACTGGATGCCCTTTAACAGCACCTTCACTCTTTCTGGAGATTCACATGACCACTCAGAGCAACCGAGATTATCGTGGCTTGCAGGAGCCTCCAGAGGCGGCGACAGAAGACCTTGGAGCCAACATCTAACAGGGCTTCCTTCTCCCATCTGTCTCTCAGTCATGGAGCCTCACACAGATGGTGCCCGGAGCGTTGAAGAAATTGGCCGTGCAGAGCAGGGACCAGCCAGCTTTGGGGGTTCGGATTACTACAGGGAGGGGGGTGGCTGCCGCTCAACCCATTTGCCTGCAAGCCAAGCTTAGTTGATAGGAGAATGGAAAATGTTTCAAAGAGCTTGTAGCTTTCTGAAGCTCAGCCCTGGGAAAAGAGCCGAGATAATATTTCTTAGAAGGCAAAAGACACGTTGGAATTCAACTCGGCGTGGCCTTAAATGTACTAAAATATGCCTTTTGCCGTCCGAGAAATATTGAGAAATATTGAACTGGAGTTGAGCGGCATTAAACTCAGCTAGAGTTGACCTCAACTAGAGTCAATTTTTGGCTTAAGACTAGACTGTCAACATTTAACTTTAATTAAGCTTATATGCTGCCCTGTATTATTCATTTATATCCTGCCTTTATTATTTTTACAAATAATTCAAAATGGCAAACCTATCCAGCGTACCTTCCTCCTATTTTCCCCACAACAATCCTGTGAGGTGGGTGACCCAGATGGCTTGTATGACTAAGGTGGGACTAGAACTCACATCTCCTGGTGATTGGCCCACAGTCACCCAGCCAGCTTTCATGCCTAAAAAGCGGGACTAGAACTCCCAATTTTTTTGCTATCGATTCAGAACATTGGGGTTTAAAAAATAATAATCCCGAGATCCTTTTTTGCAAACTCACCACAGAGTTCCCAAACCTCACATTGCAACTTTACACGAGCAAAATCAGCACCCCACCTCTTTTTCTTTTTAGAAAACCTGATTCTGCAGTCTTTCTCTGCCCCTTCTGGGCTGTTTCCGACCTTCTAAAGAAGCCAAATTTTGAATCAGCCGATTAAGCAAAGGAATCTTGACAAAAGTAAGTCTTTGCTTCCCTCTTGTGGAAAAATGCGTGCGGCACACATTTTTAAAAACACTGAAAAAAACACCTGTATTGTAAACTGCGGTTACTCCAACAGCAGGAATATAATGGCCAGGTTTGTTTTTAATTCGAATTTTAGAATGAGATTTAAAAAAAAAATCAAAGGAAAAATAATACTAAAATGGCATCAGTTTTATAACCCAATCTTCTACTGTGAATATTTCATTGTAGTAATTTCAAGCTATCGCAATCTGTTGTTGACCTGGAAGGTGTGCTTTGCAGGCAGCCCAAATGAAAGCAAAGATTCTTAAAAGTGGGAAACTGGTTTTAATTCTTTTCCTACTTCCTGGTTGCCAAACTGAGGAACAAGCAAAGGGAAAAGGCATCAAATGGGAATTTGTGAATTTTTTTGCCTGTGCGCTTAAGCTTGTCGGCTATCCTAGGAAAATCCTGTCCACCTAAACTCAGTTTAGCTAATTTTTAACAAGCGCTGTCCAGATATGCACATTCTTTTTCCTTGGGTTATTCAGCATTACTCAGAAGGACAAAATTCAACAAGATGACTTCCCAGGACTTTGGCTAAGTTTGCTCAAGTTGGAAATTCAGATTTGTGTTTCATGCAAATTTTGGTTCTAGCATTCTAGAAACATAGATAGACCTTCTTCCCTCAGTCCAGATTCCAGAAGGGTTTTGTCAAGAACGTCCTTTAAGTCACGTCCACTGAGAAGATGAACAGGGGAACAATTTAAAGCATCACCAATAAAGGAGAATATTTTCTAGCCCAGGGTTGAAATGAGGAGTCCTTTACCCGGCTAGCACTGATGATGTTACCTAGTTTGGGTCATGAAATGTCTGTAAGGAAGCCACCAAGGTCGGAGAGCAGCCAGGAAGCCCTCATTAAAGCATCATCACCCAGGCTAATCCTACCTTGCCTGTGGCTCCATGAGAAACGAACTGGGCCCCCTCCCTCAAGGCGACCTCCATCTGCTTGCGGGCAATACATGGCCGGGCCAAAGACGTGCCAAGGAGATACCGGTCTTCATAGAGAGCTCCAGCTTGGACAGCTGGCCAGATAAACTCTTCTACAAATTCCCTGCTGAGGTCTTCAATGTAAACCTGAAACACAGAATATAGAACACGCAAGAATAGGGACCTTGGAGGTCTTCTAGTCCAACCCCATCCTGCTCAAGCAGGAGACCCTAGGCTATTCCAGTCAAATAGGCTGGCCAATCTCTTCTTAAAAACCTCCACTGATGGAGCATCTTCTGGAAGAAGGATTTTTTTCCCCCTGGTAATTACCTAATTTCTAATTATTTTTAAATGGTTTACTTCCTCCACAAGATTCCGAAAGGAATCTATTTGGCCACCTCTAACTCAGAGAGGGTAAAATACTGCCAAATGAAAAGCATGACGGTTGGAGGATTCTGCGAGTTGCCGTCCATGTATCTTTTCATAAACCATTCTTCTTTCTGCAAACCATGGTTAAACAAACCGAGGCTAGGTGTAGCAGGCAAAACTAAACACTCACCTTTTTGGCACCCAAAGAGAGAGCTTTGGTTCTCGCCTTTTCAAAGTTTTCATCTTGTCCAATGTTGGCCTGGAATATATTTAAGACAAAAAAAAAATTGAAAATAACTTCCAGAAGGAAATCTGCTCTCCCCCCCCCCTTACTGGTTTTATCCCCCTTTGGGTCTTGTTTGTGTGCTTTTAAGGGAACAAAGATGCCAAGTCTTTAATTGTACAAAGGGGTCTCATCTTTTGGGGCATCTTAGCATATCCTGGACAGTTTGAGGCAGTCCTCAAACTAGGAAAGGGGGCTGCTGAATTCTGGAAGGGCAGAGCCATTTCCCATCTTTGAGACACAGAAATTAAGGGAAGAAATTAAGGGAAGAAGAAGAGGGAAGAGGAGAAAGGGAAGAGGAAGGGATGGGAGGGAGAGAGAAAGAGAGAGAGAGAAGGAAGGAAGGAAGGAAGGAAGGAAG
>NW_015387340.1:323941-332423 GCF_001527695.2 Protobothrops mucrosquamatus
GGAAGGGTCTCCAGCTCAGCCATTTAGACAATGTTCCTGCAGGGGACACAACGGCAGAATTTGTCCTTGGGCGGCAGTAAAAACAAGTCCAAAAAACAAATAAGAAAAAAAAATAACTCCAAAGGGGTAAAGTCCTCTTTTAAGTAGGGCTCTGGCTGCATCATAAGACCGTCTGAACCTTGTCTTGACAAATAAGGCTATTTTTTTTGATGATTCTTCATTCTTGAAATCCCTTTGACACTTTGTGGCTTGCAACTTTTTTAAATCACAGATATTTATTCTCAGGTCCTGGATTTCTGTGTGTGTCCATTTAAACGGTCCCAAGTCTTTAAAATGAAATTTATATTTAATTAAAACTACTTTTGCTCTCCCAGGTCCCTGCAGCAGGATTGGTTATCAAATCCCATCGTTCCCAGCCATGCTGCTAGCTAGGTAGGTGCCAACCTATCAGGTTTGCCCCCTGAAAGATAAGGCTGAGGTTGAGATTCTTGGTCCCGGTGTGTGGCTGATGGTTCCACTCTGAACCGCTCACGAGACAAGATTTAGACCTGTTGAATTTCTACCTGCGGTCCTTGCAACCTTCACAGTGAATCCATTGCCGTACCTCTTAAACTTGGCAACTTTAAGATAGGTGGACCTGAACTCCCAGAATGCCCCAGAATGCATGCTGGGAAATTTGGAAGTAGAAGTTCACACCTCCTAAAGGACGCTGGTGGGGAATTCTGGGAGCTGAAGTCCACCCGTAAAGTGGCCACGTTTGAAAAACACTCATTCAGAGACCTTGAAAAATTGTCTTACCATGTAAGCGATGACATCATAACCTTGTTCTTTTAGCCAAACCAGGATGCAGGACGTATCCAAACCACCACTGTAGGCCAGGATCACAAGGCCTTTGGACTGAGACATTGAGTCTATAATAATCATAATAATATTTTATTGGACTTATATATGCCACCCGAAGGACAGTTCAAGAAAATTCCCCATCAGATAAACAGGCTTCAGGATCCAACGGCTTTTTTCCAGGCTAAAAAGAGCCGATGAGCTGGATTTGCAGTTCACTTAACAGCAAGCAGAGTGGTCTGCTTAACTATGTCAAAAAAGTTCACACTTAACCGCCATTTTGTTTAGCAGTATAAATTCTGATTACGATTGTGGACACAAATCAAGGTCAACCTATATTCATAGAATAATTGATCCAGGCCTTTTGGACGCTCAACTCAACCATCAATCTCATGAAGCAGCTGAAAGAGCCATACCAGAAAGACTGGAGGAACAAATATTTGCACCTACGCATGTCTTGAACCCAGGGAACTCACCGCCACAAGATTCAACATGAGCACGATGGTCCTGGCTCAAAAAAATTTACTTAATTCACAGCCTCAGGAATAGGCTCCCTCCTTCTAATACAACTTCCAGAACCCCTCATCCTCACTGTGGCTGATGGGAGTTGTAATTCATCAACCTATGCACTCTGTATGGTCTCCACCCTACCCTCCCATGTGCAGATTATCTGCAAATACAGGTAGTCCTCTACTTACAACCACAACTATTGCTAAGCGAGAGAGTTGTTAAGTAAGTTCTGCCCCATTTTAACGGCATAACAGAGTTGGACGGGACCTTGGAGGTCTTCTAGTCCAACCCCCTGCTCAAGCAGGAGACCTTATCCCATTCCAGATCAATGGCTGTCCAGTCTCTTCTTAAAAGCCTCCAGTGATGGGGCACCCACAACTTCTTGTGGCAAGCCGTTCCACTGACTGATTGTTCTCACTACTGGGAAATTCCTCCTTAGTTCCAGGTTGCTTCTCTCCTTGATGAGTTCTCATCTGTTGCTTCTTTTTCCTGCCTTCGGGTGCTTAAACTGACCGATAGAATTGACTGAAGAGATTGATTCTATTATGCAGCCTGACCCAATTCAGAAAAAAAGGTTGTGTTATTTTTTCCCCACAGAGGCTTTTTCAATAGAGGATGTCCAGCTTGGCATAGAAGTGGGCTGGCAGAGTTGGGGCATCATTGGCACCCGCCAAAACAAAGATTTGTCCACTGGCTACTTTAAACAACCCCAGTTTGTACTTTCACTTCCCTTGTACAAAACAGCAATTTATTTTCTTATTCCAGGCAAGTTGCCGGATACGGTCTCCTGTTTAAAACTTGGGGGCACAGAGAACTTTCGGCTTTTCCTTTTGTTCTGCCAGTTTCCCTCTCTTTCAAAATCAGCAGCAGAGTTTTATTCAACAGGTGCAGAAAATTAGAAAAGCAAAAGGAGGAAAAGGGATCCGTCAGTCTGTAGGAAATAAAAAAGAGAGGAGGAAAAAAAGGGGGAAACACGAATTGAAAATCAAAGATGAAAAACGTATTATGAAATGAGGAAGAACAAAGGAAAAGAAATTAAAAAGGGCAAGAAAAGAGGAAGGAAAATGGAAAAAGAGGAAAAAAATATACCGAGAAGGGTCTCCTGATATTCTTCACAATTCTATTTTAATCTCTCTCTCTTTCTAAAGTTACATTATAATGCTCTTCTTTTTCTAATCTAGCTTATCTAAAAAAAAAAAGATATAGAGTTTCTGATCTTCTTTGAATCCGTTATGCACGCATTTATATTTTATCTTCTCTCTATTTATATTGTGGCTTCCTTCTTGTCATATTCTCTGCTTTCTAATCATCAAGCCCCTTAAAGCAGACGTTCATGCTTTCTCCTGAATCCTCTTTAAAACTCTTCCAAACTTTTTTAGAAGCTTTTTGCAACTTCGTTAAAGGTCCCCCCCCCATTTTTTGCACAATCACTTACCGTTTTTTCACCTGCAAAAAAATAATAATATTCAGCTGCAGATTAAAGTCAGGGGGCTGCCCACCAACTCTCTGTGCTTCCAGCCATCCCAGAATATATACCCCCCTCCAATTGTTTAAGGAGGAGGAGCTAGGATGGGCACAGTCCAACCTCAGCAAGCACCCCTTCCTCTCGCCTTCTGGTCACCATCCTGGCTAGTTTTGAGTGGGGAGATTGAGTTATTTAAACCTCGCCAACAGTTCTGGAGCCAAATTAAGCCAGTTGAACCACAGCCAAGAGGGGAAAAAAATCCTGCCCTAGTTATTATTTTAACTCTTGCGCCATCCCGCACAGCACCCAGGTGGGGAGAAGAATCTGGCAGCTCTCTGGACGGATCTATACCTCGTGACCAATCGGGAAGAGATAAAGTCTCATTGCAACAGAGGGTCACCTGCTTGGGGTGCAAGGTCTGAGCATACTGGACATTCTCCCTTTTTCCAGACCTGCCAGACCTGTCCATATTCCAGGTTTTTCTGCTGGAATTCAGCACCGTTAGGTTATAAAATAACTGGAATAACTTGATGCTTCGAGAAAGAATTTTAGCCAGCAACAAGCAGAAGCAAGCAGTTTTTTTTTTTATTGGTTGGGTCTGGAGGCTAAGTGTACAATGACCGATTGAGGGAGTTGGGTAAGTCTAGTAGTCTAAATGAAAGGAAGGACTAATGGTGACATGACAGCCGTGTTCCAATATTTGAGGGGCTGCCACAAAGAAGAGGGGGTCCACCTATTCTTCAAAGCACCAGAAGGCAGAACAAGAAGCAACAGATGGAAACTCATCGAAGAGAGAAGCAACCTGGAATTAAGGAGAAACTTCCCAACAGCGAGAACAATTAACGGCTTCCCTCCAGACGTTGTGGGTACTCCATCACTGAAGGCTTTTAAGAAGAGATTGGACAGCCACTTGCTTGAGCAGGGGGTTGGACTAGAAGATCTCCAAGGTCCCTTCCAACGGTTATTCTGTATTCTTCCATCTTTTCGCCTTCTCTGTTTTGAAAAGCCTCCATCCAAAGGGTCTATTCTACTTTAAGATGTATGGGCTTCAACTCCCAGAATTCCTAGCTGTAAAATTGAGGGGAACTGAAGTCCACACATTCCCCGACTGGGGAATTCTGGGAGTTGAAGTCCACTGATCTTAAAATTGCCAAGATTGAGGAACACCGTCCTAGAGATTCATTACCTTGCCCTGCCATTACGCCAGCCAACAAATGGCATCATTTCCTAAATTATTAAAACGTGCCCTATTTTACTCAGAGAAATGCAGTACCCAGCTGAGCCACGAGGGGGCACTGTGTGCTTGATGTGAAACACATCCAAAGGGGGCGTTCTATACTTGCTAGCCATTTGGAGAAATGTATTGAAGCTTTGGTAGATATTGTTTACTTTCACTTTTGTTTTTAGACAAAATCATTTACCTAGGATCAAACAAACTGTATTGCAACAACACCACTGCAACATAGTTTCAGAGCATCTGGGGAATGCAGGAAATGCATTGCAGAGCGGGGGGGGGGGGGGGATTCCCTGATGGCTTACCTTGGTATTACAATCCCATTGTAATTGTACATTAGACCAGTGGTTCTCAACCTGTGGGTCGGGACCCCATTTGGGGTCGATCAACCATTTCATGGGGGTCGCCAAGCAAGGCTGTCCGCCATTTTTTTTGTCCGCCATTTTTCCCCCCTTTTCCAGCGGGTGCCTTACCTCCCTTGGGCTGGGCCAGCTGGTGGTCGGCCTGCTCCGTCTCTGCCGCTTGCCAGCTACGCCTCGGCCGGCGCAGGGGGCGGAACCATGCATGCGCGGCGCTCCCGGGCAGGGAAAGTCCTCGACTTACGACCGGTTGGGTAGTCCTCGACTTACAACCGGTTTAATCCTCGACTTACGACCGGTTTAGTCCTCGACTTACGACCGGTTGGGGTCGCGGCATTAAAAAGGTTGAGAACCACTGCATTAGACTATCCTGTTCTTCTTTGTACGTGCAATACATAGATTGAGCCATAAGGGGGCAGGTTGTCCTTTAAATTCCATTCTATTTCCCTATATTCCATGTCAGTGGTGTACACGATTGAACCACCAGGGGGCAGTATTTTATAAGGATTGCGATAAACTCAGTCTCAGTACAGTATTGAAAACAGGACAATATAACAGGAACTACTGCCTCCTAGTGGTTCAATGAGATATTATACTCTCAATATGGAAAGAAGCGCAGTAGAATGGAATAACAAGCCACGTTTAGTTACATTTTCCTGTTTTATGTTTTAACTTTGCTATTGCAGTCTGATCAAGCTTGCATGTTCTGTCGATTTTTAATCAGAATTGATCATATCAACCTCCTCATCTGTATCCGTGGCTGTACCATAAACTTGAACGATCGTGTCAAAGGGTTCTCCGTGAAGTCTAATTAATAATATTTAGCCATTGACTGTATTGTTGCGAAGTTGTTCTTGCAATATCCTTCCTAACTCTAAAATAAGGAACCATTCCTACATATTTTTCATATTGACCCTAATGTAAGGTAGTCCATTTAAAACAAAACAAAAGAAATTAGAAATGCCTCCGAGCCCTTGACTATGGAAGGGTCCGAGTTCTGTTCCAAAAAAGAAAGAAAGAAAGAAAGAAAGAAAGAAATAAGGGTCCTTTTTCCTTTTTTTTAATATGCAGGCATGGACGTTTGTGAGATCGGAGATCCGAGCATTAAAGCTCATTAAAGCAAGGCAAGGATGCATGACTTCCCAACTCTCCACCCCCCCCCCAAAGTGAAGCATCACAGAACAATTGTGATGGACAAAACGACAACAACAAAAAATAAAAGACAAAGAGACAAAAAAAAAAAGGTGGGGCTGTTGGAATTTACCCCCTTCAACTTCAGCCAGGCTGCAGTGTGCGTGATTACAGATTCAGGGCAAAGAAAAAAGAAAAAAAAAAAGGGGGGGGAGGGTTCCTTTTTGGCTTAAATTTCTCCTGCGAAGGAAAAAAAGACCACGAGACTGCCACCCCCTTTTTCGGGGTTTGATCCTTCAGCGACAACCCAATAGGAAAGAGTCAAATAAATAGGTGGCGGTCGCAAAGAGAAACACCGCAGGTTTGTGACACACACACACACCCACACACACAGGCAAATCATATCCCAAGGAGAGGGGCGAGGCAGTTCCTGCGTCGCTCCAAACATAAAAAGGGTCTTTGTACATGCAGACCTGCCCCCACCCACCCCCCACCCCCAGCGATGCAAAATCCAGATGATGTGGAGAAAATGAGTTTTCAAAGTGATTTTGAGCCTTATTTTTTTTTTTGCTTAAGCCCTTGACCCTCTCCCCCCACTGCACTTTCCCCTCCCTACTTTTCCCATCCGATCTAACAGTGGCCTCTCGGTCTCTTCAATCCCGCTGCCACCGCCCCCCAGGGAAGAAATATGAAGTCTCAAGTTCATTCCAAACAAAACACAAAGGGGGGGGGGAGACAGGGAAATGTGCGTGAACCGCCTCCATCCGATGTAGGACTCCCACCCCTCGCCCGTCCTCCTCCGTCTGTCTCTCTTTTAAAAGGATGATAATCAAAGCAGCCGATGGGGGCCGATGGTGGATTCCAAGCAGGAGGTTGTTGAGGCCGAGGTCGAACTTGGAACGTGCCCCTTGCTCGCGAGTAACAGGAGAGTAACGTCCGGCGAGGGTCTTGTTGGGGGGTGGGCAGCTTGATGTCACTGGAAGAAGGTCTTCTCCAAATGTCTGGAGAGGAGAAGGGAGAAAAGGAAGGGCGGATTAAAAGCCCGAAGCTCCTTCGATTTGATGGGCCTTACTATTTTATATATTTAGATAATTCATATTCCTGCCTTTGGTAACTTTTTAGAAATGAATTAGTCTTTTACTCGCCTGGTTTGAGACGGCGGCCATAAAAATGGAAGGAAGGAAGGAAGGAAGGAAGGAAGGAAGGAAGGAAGGAAGGAAGGAAGGAAGGAAGGAAGGAAGGAAGGAAGGAAGGAAGGAGTGATGCTGAACAGGGAAGGAAGGAAGGAAGGAAGGAAGGAAGGAAGGAGTGATGCTGAACAGGAAAGGAAGGAAGGAAGGAAGGAAGGAAGGAGTGATGCTGAACAGGAAAGGAAGGAAGGAAGGAAGGAAGGAAGTCACATAAATGAGAAGGTAGTCAAGTCAAGTCAATAAAAACTATTGTGCATCTAAGTCTCATGAGGAGTTTTTGGATGGGGGGGGAGAGGTCATTTTTCTTATTTAAATGGGAAGTTCAGAGGGCGAAGCCAGAAGGTCTCCATCGTCTCCTACCCTGGAAAGGGGGATGCTCACCAAAGCATGGCTTGTGGGACTATACCAGTCCATCATAAAGGGAAAGGGCCTGGACGATGGAAGGGTCCGCTTTCGAACCCTCCTGGAACTCCTGCAACGTTAATTTCCCATCGGCATTCTGGAAGAAAAGGAGAATCAGACGTTAGGGAAGGCAGGTGGAGAAGGTCCTAAGAGGTCATCTAGTCCATAACCCCCCTCCTTCTTGGTGCTGAATTAATGAGGTAGCTCATAGATCAGTTCATGAGACTGTGAACAGGGACTCAAAAGAACAATCAATACACAGGATTAAATCTCCTGTATGTGTTAATATTATTATTATTATTATATTTCTCTCTCTCTCTCATCTGTCCATCCATCCATCCATCCATCCATCCATCCATCCATCCATCCATCCATCCATCCATCCATCCATCCATCCATCCATCCATCCATCCATCCATCTATCTATCTATCTATCTATCTATCTATCTATCTATCTATCTATCTATCTATCTATCTATCTATCTCACCCAGCCAGATTTCCTGCCAAAGGGAGGACTGGAACTCACAGCCTCCTCCTGCTTTCTAGCTCAGCACCTTAGTACTTTTCAACCTTGGAAACTTAAGGCTGGCTGGGTTTCAACTCTGTCTTAAGAATATGGATCCGAACGAAGCAAAATGGGGGTCACCTCCTGCTGGTAGCCAAGAAAGATGGAGAAGGAGACTCACTTTGTCCATCATGGCAAAAATCCGGTCCACCCTCTTCTCCGGGGTGTTCTCCTCTTCTGGCAGCTCCACCGTGTTACCCTGGCCAAAGACAGTGAGGATGAAGCAGCCTTGGAGACGCGCACGGCCCACTCAATACGGTTCCACGAACTCTGGTGGACTCAATAAAGCCTAGGGAGATACTAGAGCAACCTGACCAACGGAAACTAGATCGGGGTGCAGTTGGCCTGGCCTGTAGCTGAAGAAGCTAATTTGGGGTCCAGAACATTAGAAGAAACTCAACTTCATTGTCTGGGGAAGCTTCCCTGAGTTGTTCACCAAACTTGTCTCTTTCTTTCCCAAGGTGCAAGGTGGGCCTCCATTGTCCTCCTTCCTTCTCAAGACTCCCTGGAAGTCTGCCCCAACTACAGGTAAGTCCTTGACTTACAACCATCTAGTGCCCGTCAGAAGTTATTTTTTTCGGCACTGAGGTTAAGGTTAAGGTTAAGGTTAATTTAATTTGTATACCGCCCTTCTCCCGTAGGACTCAGGGCGGTTCACAGCATATTAAAAACACAAATACAATATACAAGATACAAAAAGTCATACAAAAATACACAAAATAACCCCACTAAAACCTAATTAAAAGCCAAATATTGATTGCTGTATTCCCATTAAAATTACTTTT
>NW_015387340.1:333422-345231 GCF_001527695.2 Protobothrops mucrosquamatus
GGGAAGGAAGGAAGGAAGGAAGGAAGGAAGGAAGGAAGGAAGGAAGGAAGGAAAGAAGGAAGGAAGGAAGGAAAAAAAACTCACTTTGTTTTCATCAAAGACATTAAAAACAAACGTTGCAAACTTGGTTGGGTCACCAAACGGGAAAAATTGCTTGTAGATTTTCTGAAATCCGGCTGCGTCCAACTGTCCACTTGGGCAGTCCTTAATAAAGCCTTTGTACCTGCAACCAGAAACATGAATGGACCAATGTTTCTACTATGGGACCGAGCTGGTTACTTTGCAACTCAGGGTCCAGAAAAGCAAGAATGCCTTGAGCCCCCCTCTCATCCCATGTCCGAACAACTAACATTTCCCTAATTCAGCAAAGTCAGTTGAAAGTAGGACCTTCAGCAGATGATGAATTGAACTGACTGCGCACAGTCCTCCATTTATAGCAATTTACTTAGCGACCGTTTGACATTACAACGGCACCGAAAGAAAGTCTTTCCTCTTTGGTGTGTATCTGTACAAAGGTTCAATAATTCTCCTTAGAATCTGAAATAACATGGAAGACTCACCATTGCTGGACCTCTTTCTCCGTGACTGAAAAAGAGAAAAAGAGAGAGGGGGAGAAAAAGAAGAAGTATTTATGGATGACTTCGTACATTCATGCACTTCAGTTAAGTTTTCAAAAGCCTCAACTCTTAACTTATTCACACATTTAGGGAGAGACGTAATTGCTCTCCGCTTGTTCACTCAATTAGCAAAGATCGTTTGCGAAGAGACGAATCTTCCATCCTTTGTGCCGTCAATTACTAATAAACTTAAAAGAGGGAATATTAAATATTTCTGAGCACAAAGGATATAAATTGGGACTCTGGCTGTACAATGCTTTGGGGGGGATTTTAATTCATGTAAAATAGTGTAAGTCAAGATGGATTTATGATTTGGATCAGGGCTGTTCTCATGTACAGGTAGTCCTCGATTTACGAGCATAATTGGCACTGGAATTTTGGTCATCTAAGCGAGTCGGGATCATGTGACCAGACTTTCAAAAGGTGTCACACTGCCCTGCCCCCCCCACCCAGTCTTGCTGTCAATCAGATCTCCAAAGCAACCGCAGGGTGTTCCAGACGTCTGAATCGATCTGGGCTGATTTTGCAAATGGCTCTTTGATACGGATCTTTCGAGAACACGAATTGAATTAAAGGAATCGATTCCCAAGCCGCTAGAAGAAAGAAAATGGAGGCCTTTTAAAAAGAGAGAGAGAGAGAGACAGAAAGAGACTTTGCAGGGTTCTGCTTCTATTTTAGAGAGTTCACAACATTTTAAAAGCTTTCACAACTTGCAGTCGTATTCTAAGCCAGCTTTGCCCGGCATTACAAACTAACTGTGTTCAAACCGATTTTTTAAATCCAAGGTCAGCAAGTCGAGCTCTGAAAAACTGTGCAAACTTAGTATTTTGGGGAGAGAGTATGGACTGGGAAGGGCTGCAGATAGTCCTTGATTTACAAGGAGAATTGGGAGAAGAATTTCCATTGCTAAGCAACACCGTTGTTAAATGAGTTGCGTTCAATTTTATGACCTTTTTTTTTGCTACAGTTAAGCAAATCACTTCAGTTGTTCAATGACGCATGTGGTTGTTAAGCAAATGGACTTTTCATGTTGGAAGCCAGTTGAGAAGGTCGCAAATGGTGATAAACTCGAACCCGGCACCCTGCAACCAGGTTGCCAAGCGCCCAAATTTTGATCACGTGACTGTAGGGATGTTGCAACAGTCACAAATGCAAGGGCCGGTTGTGATCCACTTTTTTCAGTGCCGTTCAGTGCCGAACGGTCACTAAACAAATTGTGGTAAGTCGACAACTATATCTGCATTGAAAAGATATATATTATGTTGTAGCTTGGACTGCTTAGCCCAGTCTCAATCTTATTCCACTTCAGTGAAATGAGTTGATTGTTGATTTTGAAACTTAAATAAGTTTATCAAAATGGGACTTTGTGCTTGGAAAAAAATCTGGCTCCTTCCCGCAGCTGAGGCAGCAGCCCCAAAACACCACATGGCGATGGTTGGTGTGCCAAGATTTTGCTGCAAAGCTCAAAAAGGAATAGCTAATTATTGATGCAGGACTTCTGCAAGATGCCAAATGTACATGCTTTTTCTGAATTTCAAAAAAAACTGCGGCACACTAAACAGTAATTCTCTCTCTCGGTCTGTCTCCGTCTGTCTGTCTGTCTGTCTCTCCCCTAAATCAAGGGGCAATATTTTAAGCTTTCCAGTCAAACATTACCAGCCTGGGAACAAAATATTTAGCCATTGATCCACTCTGGCACAAACACCTCTGAGGCAACTGCATTTGTGCTTTTCTCAAAAAAATCAAAGCAAAGTTTGCGAGCAAATGAGGCCAGTTGCAAATGTATAATTCAGGGGGCTAATGAACACTGCAGCCCTATCATTTCCAGATGCATTTTCAATTATATTCAGTTTTCCCCTCGGCTTTGCTCTAATGGTTTAAGGCTTAAAACTTCCAACTGTTCCGGTTAAACATTAAAAAGGCCAACGGTGAGAAACGAGAAACAAATCACCCATTCCAGCCGCAGATTTTTAACTCCTGTGAGGTCTTGGCGCTTCCTAAGAGGGAACAAAAAAACTCTACACACAGGTAGTCCTTGACTTATGTTGACAATTAAGACCAGCTTATGTTCTGCCATGATACCTTGAACACCATCAAATGTCCACATCTGCCTATCCCAGGTCCTCAGGGAGGACTAGATAGATGGACAAAAATGCCCCAAACATGCTTTTTCAAAGAGCAACTGGACTTTCTTGTTTTTTCTTTGAAGACGTTTCGCTTCCTACCCAAGAAGCTTCTTCTGCTTCTTCAGAATGGAAGGATTTATACTCCTTGCAGACGGCTGGTCATTTGCCTTCTTTCAGAGAGCCATTGAAGCCACTTGGAGGTTTATCTGTGTCCTCAATGTAAATCCTTCCATTCCCCCCCATCAGAGCTGAAGAAGAACCTCAAATAAATGCTAGAGGTCCCTTGGGAGCAGCCAAGGAGAAAGAGATGTGACATAACACAGTAATAGCAATCTCCTCCACCACTTCCAACGGTAAAAGGAATGAGAGAAAAACTGAAAGACTGCAGTGGAAATGGTGTCATAAACAGCCAAAATGCAACTTCATCTCTTGTCAGTAAAAAGTCCTTCCACCTTGCTGAATCCTGGAAAAACTGTTCAAAAGAAGTAAGAAACACTCTGTCCCATGCCCTGGAGGAATCAAATGGTCTAAATTGACAAGAATTCAGCGGCTGGAATTCTTATAACCCTCCCACGTTCATCTCCCTAAATCTATTTACAGAAGACTCCGACTATCTCATTTGAAATAATTAATTTTGCCAACACGAGCTGTTCTCGAGCACCTTGAGGCTTAAGGTCAAAAATTAAAAGAGGGAGGGAACAAAGATCTTTTGAGGATTCGCAAGACAGATTGCAACAAATCTGTTTTTCTTCTGCTTCTCCCAGCATGCAGAAGTATGCTGAATGTACACAAACCCCAGCAAGTCAAGGCTGGTTAACTTCAGTGTGGTTTGCTTTTTGCTAGTGAGTGTGTATCTGAAAACCAGCCAATTGATTTAGCTTATGATTTTGTGAATCAAGAGATTCCCCCAAATAGTTTCACTGATAATCAGCTTATTGCTGAAAATTAATTTTAGCATGTCCAACTAGTTAACAGAAGAAAAGGTACATATGTATCCAACAGTACTAAACATGTGTAACTTGCTGAGTAAACAGAGAATAAGTTTGTGCTACTGGCTCAGCTGACAAGGTTTTTTGGCTGGCAAAAACTTGCATGAGTCAGAGATGAGAAACTTAAGAGTTTAAGTTTCTAGCTCTCTCGGAAAAACAATTTCTCTCCCTCACCATCCTGTAAAGAGTTGGTTCCTAAATCTGCAACTTCTCTCCCCAGTCAATCCTTTATAGTTGGCACTTGTCTTGCCAAAGGCTCTCGGGCAAATTGCTAATTGCAATTAAGATGTCTTCAGAGGCAATTAAATGTATTTAATGGAGGTAGTTAATGATAGCTTTCAGAGAACGGAATTGACAGAAGAGGATCAGCCCAAATGAACAGAAGACGTCCAAAAGGTGGTGAAACAGACCCTCTCGGATCAGGATGGGGCATCTGATCTTCCAAAATGGTGAAGAAAACTTAGGAGCCCCAAATAGGAGGACCAAAAGATACTGAAAGTTTTAGATCTACAGACTCACTGGTTGTCCACCCAACAAATTCAATCAATCAATTGAAAGGATCGACAACTTTCTGATCTCTGGTGGAAAAAGAGCCTGGAAAGGTCCCACACTTTGGCATCCATCCGCTTCCGTTAAAGTTTATTTATTTAAATTTATTTATTTATTTAAATTTATATCCCGCCCTTCTCCTTGCGGACTCAGGGCGGCTAACAATCAGATAAAAATACAAAAATAACACTACAAGTTTAAAAATTAGTTAAAAGGGAAATATTTGAATTTGGTCAAATTAAAATATAATTAAAACCCCTTCTAAAAGTTTCCCCAGATGTTCTCCAGATGTTTCCAAAAAAACCCTTCTTTTCCAGCTCTACCCCACAATGGTTTAAATCTTGGACTTTTTATATGTCAGACAGTTTCATTATCAATCTTGTTCTCCACCCAAACTTAATTTTATGCTCAAGAAACTCATCTCCAGATTGGACAGGCCTGGAAGAGGATGTGCTGAGGCTACCCAGATAAAATAGAACGAGTTAGGCAATTTTTAAAGTCTAACTGTACATAAGGGACAATTATTTTGCGGAACACACTTAGCTGCGGAGAGATGGGCTAACCCAACACATGGATTCCCACGAGACGCCAAGCCAGAAACACTGTCCCAGCATTGCTTGCTGTGTGAATGAACCCGTGAACAGATTCGTTGTGTGAACACGCCCAGAGGTGAGGCCAAGTCAATCCATAGGTAGCGAACTGTGATCAGCACAGCAAGGGAAGATTTCTTAGAAAATTGAAAGGCAGAGTTTACGGATTGTGAGACTTGACAGCCACAACCATCATTTGGCACAATCTCCGAATTCTGAATTATGCAGCTGCTTTGGCACATGGAACATTGTCCCAGAAGTTATAAAAATAGCAAGGAGATTGAATAAAAGCTATAATTTATCGCTAATATCTTCTTGCAGAACACAATCAGGAAATAAACTTGGAGTGGCTACAAGAAAAGCTCTCTTTTTCCTCAACCCAGGGCTAGACGGATGACCTGGCCCCGGGGGGGGGGGCATTGTAACTTTGAACGGTCACTAAACGAACGGTTGTAAGTTGGGGACTATCTGTACTGTAGATGCTTGAAAACAATCAGTTGCACACACTGATGGAGGGGGAGGGTCCTTTTCTGTCATGGTCTGTGGGAAAGACCTCGGGTGAAGGGGCAAGGAGACGTTGCCAGTGAACGGTTAGATAAGAGATGTACAGAATAACAGACTCGGAAGGGACCTTGGAGGTCTTCTAGTCCAACCCCCTATCATCAGAGCCTATAGCCGAGTCTCAGCAGATGAGACTTTGGGAGACGGTTCTGCCCATTTCTGCGCTGATCGTCCTCGAGGAACTCAACGGGAGCTGTTTTTTTTTCCACCCTCCCTGCTGGGCCCTTTTTGCCAGCAATTCATATTTACAAGCTTTTATTATGTTTTTTTTTTTTCCCTTGACGATTCCAAGGAAAACAGCCAGCCGGCCCACACAAGTTTGCCGTGGCACGTAGCCAGGCCGAGACACCAAAACTGAACAGCTTTTCTGGGGGCAGGAAGCAGAGTTTTTCTGTAAGGTGGGGGGCAGAATAAAGCAATTGCTGGAAAGGAGAGGAGGAGTCGCACTCGGGGTTTCAAACCGAGGATCTGCAGGGATAAAAAAAAGTCAACTCTGACCTTGCTAGTCATCTTCGTTAGCCAGTCCTTGATTTACAACCATGCACTGAGTGAACTCCATTTCGAAGTTACGACAACACTAAGAAAAAGGATTGATCCTCGCATTTCTGACCACTGCAGCATCAGGATCACGTGAAGTGTTAGTAGGCTTTACAGAGCCTTGGCAAGACCACATTTGGCATACGGCATCCAGTTTTGGTCCCCGTATTATAAAAAAGATGTTGAGCCTCTGGAAAGAGTGCAGAGAAGAGCAGCAAAGATGATTAAGGGACTGTGGGCTAAAGCATATGACGACCAGTTGGAAGAACTGGATATATCTAGTCTAACCAAGGGGAGGATTAGGGGGTGACATGATAGCAGACTTCCAATAGTTGAGAGGCTGCCGCAAAGAAGAGGGGGTTAATTTGTTTTCCAAAGCAGCTGGAGGCAGGACAAGAAGCAACGGATGGAAACTCATCAAGGAGAGAAGCAACCTGGAATCAAGGAGAAACTTCCTAACAGTGAGAACAGTTAACCAGTGGAAGAGCTTGCCTCCAGAAGTTGTGGGTGCTCCATCACTGGAGGCTTTTAAGAAGAGACTGGACAGTCACTTGTCTGAAAGGGTATAGGGTCTCCTGCCTTAGGCAGGGGGTTAGACTAGAAGATCTTCAAGGTCCCTTCCAACTCTGTTAAATGGTTGCAGCATCCCAGGAGGAGGAGGAGGAGGAGGAGGAGGAGGAGGAGGAGGAGGCATATATATATTCAGGACCAAACACTAGCAAATTTTAAAAAAACGCCCCACTCCCAAGAAGCCAAGACATTGAAACACAGGAGAAAAATCAGCATGTTCAAAACTTCAAAATCTCCAGAGCCGCCTTGATCCCAAAAATGCGATGGGCCTTGTAAACTGAGCTCCCGTTGTGCTACATGGAGTTTTATGGCGCTCTTTTATGGGCCTGGGTTTTATGACCGTTCTTATCGGATTTTATTATGCCCCACTCGGAGCTGTCTCCAAAGCAGGAGTAATTTGTATTTGTAATAAATATTCATCACAACGACGGGCGGCCGTATGTATGCAAATGAAGGAGACCCGGGTGCCAGCTTTCCTTGGGAAACCGTTACCGCCTCCCAGCTCATCCTGGCGGAACCTGTGAGACTCCCGCGCCAATCAGGAAGTCAGGAGAAAGCTGTCCGATGCGTTTTTTTGGGGGGGTCAGTTTCCAAAAACTCATTCCGCAACCTCACATCCACAAAATACCGACAAGGGTCCTCCTGCAAGTCCTCAGTTGTTAAGTGAGTTTTGCCCCCGTTCATGACTTTCCTTGCCAACACTGTTCATCGAATCGCTGCAGTCGTTAAGCTAGACACACGGTTGTTAAGTGAATCTGCCTTCCCCCGTTGACTTCACTCACCGGAAAGTCACAAAAGGGAATCCCGGGACATTGCAACCGTCATAAATACGAGTCAGTTGCCAAGCGTCTGACGTTTGATCACGTGACCCTGGGGATGCTGCAATGGTCGTGTGAAAAATGGTCGTCAGTCACTTTTTCCTATGGTGTTGTAACTTCAAATGATCACTAAACAAAAGGTTGCATTTTTTTTAGCGTAGAGGGAAGAAGGAAAATAAGAAGGAGAAGAAGAACTACTATTATCTTTCTATTACTCTAACCTGTGTGTAATTCAGGTGATAAAGGAAAGGAAAGGAAAGGAAAGGAAAAGAAAGGAAAGGAAAGGAAAGGGGAGGGGAGGGGAGGGAAAGGGAAAAGCATTGACTTCCGGGTCCTTTTGGCACAGTAGAATGAGGTAGTAACATAAAATCTCTACTTTTTACTTTTATATCATAATATTTATATTAGCTCAGAGAGCACCAGGGACCCTTCTAATCCTCACCCTTGATTGAGAAACAATGCTCGATAAATCAAAAGTCTGGCTCCAGTTCCCACAATCCTCATTTATAAAAACTTTTAAGCCACAAAGCAATTTCCTGCCCAGGAAATACTGGATAGATCTAATATCAGCTGATTAGCAACTAAACTGCCCAGGTAGTAAACACAGGTCACTCGAGCAAGTGAGCCAAACACCAAACCAGACCCAAAGAACACAGTTCAGTTCTCATCACAGATCTTGATGAGCTGATCCCTCCAAGAAGGGGAGGAAAAGCCTGAAACCAGACAGAATCTCTGCAATCTAATACCCAAAATTCACGTTTCCCAGCCAAGGGACACTTCAATGCTGCAAAACCCATCAAAGTTGGCCAAGCCGTTTTGTAGTTTTGTAGATGCAACTGGGGGGGGGAGCCCCATTTGCTGACCAAATGGAGGACCCTGATTGCAAAAAAAACCCCAAAAAACCCAACAACAGTGTTGGGGGTGGGGAAGGAAAAGAAAATAAAGAAGAAGAAAAAATTCAAGACAGAAGCGAGGAAAACAAAACAGAATTCCTCGACTGGGTTTTGCGTCGAGTTGTTGATAAAAATAATAGAGGGCGGGATATCAATGAAATAAATACGTGGGATGCATTTCAGCGGCCCCTCCCCCCCCCTTTCTGTTTCTCCCTCTTCCACTCCCCCTGGGCAGATTCTGGACAGCTCCCCACCCCGCCCCCATTTTCAAATTGCAAATAGCATTGAAAGCTGGGAAGATGGGAAGAAGCCGATGATGATATCCCAAGAGTGTCCCCCCCCCAGGGCTGAAAATGTCTAAGAATTAAATGCAGCCATCACCACCTTCACCCCCCACGTATGGGGCCTCCTCCTCCTCCTCCTCTCTTCTCTCTTCCTCCTTCTCTTCCTCCTTTCCTATCCCTCCTCCTCCTCTTCCTTCTCTCCTCCTCCTGCTTCTCTCCTTCCTCCTTCCTCTCCTCTTCCTCTTCTTCCTCCTCTTCCTTCTCTTTCCCCCCCTTCCTTCTCCTCCTACTATTCCTCTTCCTGTTTTCCTTCTCCCCCTTCTTCTCCTACACCTATCCCCATATCTCTGCTCCTTCTCCTCCTCCTCCTCTCCCTTCCCTGGCATGTGCCTGCCCGCGTGGCTCCTTTCCAGCTCTGGCCAGCCCCCGCCCACCCCAGGAGAAGCCAAAGGGGGTGCCAGATTCTCTGGGCGAGGAGCTGCATGAATCACTGGGAAAGAGAGAGGGAGAGAGAGACAGACAGAGAGAAGCCCCCCCCTCCTTGTTCCTTCTCTTCCTGCAGCCCTGACAATAATAACACCCCAACGGGAGCTCTCTCCCTCCCTCCCCCTCCCTCCCCTCTATAAAGCAATGCAGCACATTGCACCATGGAACCGAAGCACACCCTCCCTGGCTGCTCTGTGGCTGCTCCTTTCCCTGCTTGGCCCTGGCCTTGCTACAGCCGAATTGTTCCTAGGTGTAGCACAACACAAGACACACACACACAGAGAGAGAGCATCTTCATCCCCAGCCCCCAGCCCAGAAAAGAGAGGAAGGAATCGAGGTCTTCTGAGCCCAGGGGTCTCCCGTAGGTCTACGTAGAAAACTGCAAAATGAAAAGGGTTGGTGGGGAGAGGAGAGGAGATGGGGGATGGGGAGAGAAAGGAAGGAAGGAAGGAAAGAAGGAAGGAAAGAAAGAAGGAAGGAAGATGATGGGAATGAGAGATGAGAAGAAGGAAGGAAGGAAGGAAGGAAGGAAGGAAGGAAAGGAAGGAAGGAAGGAAGGAAGGAAGATGATGGGAATGAGAGATGAGAAGAAGGAAGGNATTTGAAATAATTAATTTTGCCAACACGAGCTGTTCTCGAGCACCTTGAGGCTTAAGGTCAAAAATTAAAAGAGGGAGGGAACAAAGATCTTTTGAGGATTCGCAAGACAGATTGCAACAAATCTGTTTTTCTTCTGCTTCTCCCAGCATGCAGAAGTATGCTGAATGTACACAAACCCCAGCAAGTCAAGGCTGGTTAGCTTCAATGTGGTTTGCTTTTTGCCAGTGAGTGTGTATCTGAAAACCAGCCAATTGATTTAGCTTATGATTTTGTGAATCAAGAGATTCCCCCAAATAGTTTCACTGATAATCAGCTTATTGCTGAAAATTAATTTTAGCATGTCCAACTAGTTAACAGAAGAAAAGGTACATATGTATCCAACAGTACTAAACATGTGTAACTTGCTGAGTAAACAGAGAATAAGTTTGTGCTACTGGCTCAGCTGACAAGGTTTTTGGCTGGCAAAAACTTGCATGAGTCAGAGATGAGAAACTTAAGAGTTTAAGTTTCTAGCTCTCTCGGAAAAACAATTTCTCTCCCTCACCATCCTGTAAAGAGTTGGTTCCTAAATCTGCAACTTCTCTCCCCAGTCAATCCTTTATAGTTGGCACTTGTCTTGCCAAAGGCTCTCGGGCAAATTGCTAATTGCAATTAAGATGTCTTCAGAGGCAATTAAATGTATTTAATGGAGGTAGTTAATGGTAGCTTTCAGAGAACGGAATTGACAGAAGAGGATCAGCCCAAATGAACAGAAGACGTCCAAAAGGTGGTGAAACAGACCCTCTCGGATCAGGATGGGGCATCTGATCTTCCAAAATGGTGAAGAAAATTTAGGAGCCCCAAATAGGAGGACCAAAAGATACTGAAAGTTTTAGATCTACAGAGTCACTGGTTGTCCACCCAACAAATTCAATCAATCGATTGAAAGGATCGACAACTTTCTGATCTCTGGTGGAAAAAGAGCCTGGAAAGGTCCCACACTTTGGCATCCATCCGCTTCCGTTAAAGTTCTCCAGATGTTCCCAAAAAAACCTTCTTTTCCAGCTCTACCCCACAATGGTTTAAATCTTGGACTTTTTAATATGTCAGACAGTTTCATTATCAATCTTGTTCTCCACCCAAACTTAATTTTATGCTCAAGAAACTCATCTCCAGATTGGACAGGCCTGGAAGAGGATGTGCTGAGGCTACCCAGATAAAATAGAACGAGTTAGGCAATTTTTAAAGTCTAACTGTACATAAGGGACAATTATTTTGCGGAACACACTTAGCTGCGGAGAGATGGGCTAACCCAACACATGGATTCCCACGAGACGCCAAGCCAGACACACTATCCCAGCATTGCTTGCTGTGTGAATGAACCCGTGAACAGATTCGTTGTGTGAACACACCCAGAGGTGAGGCCAAGTCAATCCATAGGTAGCGAACTGTGATCAGCACAGCAAGGGAAGATTTCTTAGAAAATTGAAAGGCAGAGTTTACGGATTGTGAGACTTGACAGCCACAACCATCATTTGGCACAATCTCCGAATTCTGAATTATGCAGCTGCTTTGGCACATGGAACATTGTCCCAGAAGTTATAAAAATAGCAAGGAGATTGAATAAAAGCTATAATTTATCGCTAATATCTTCTTGCAGAACACAATCAGGAAATAAACTTGGAGTGGTTACAAGAAAAGCTCTCCTTTTTCTCAACCCAGGGCTAGACGGATGACCTGGCCTGGGGGGTGGGCACTGTAACTTTGAACGGTCACTAAACGAACGGTTGTAAGTTGGGGACTACCTGTACTGTAGATGCTTGAAAACAATCAGTTGCACACACTGATGGAGGGGGAGGGTCCTTTGTTGTCACGGTCTGTAGGAAAGACCTCGGGTGAAGGGGCAAGGAGACGTTGCCAGTGAACGGTTAGATACGAGATGTACAGAATAACAGACTCGGAAGGGACCTTGGAGGTCTTCTAGTCCAACCCCCTATCATCAGAGCCCATAGCCTGGACTACTGCAATGCTCTCTACATGGGGCTCCCCTTGAGGAGCACCCGGAGGCTCCAGCTAGTCCAAAATGCGGCCGCGCGGGCGGTGTTGGGAGGGACTCGTCGCTCCCATGTAACACCGCTGCTGCGCGAGTTGCATTGGCTGCCGGTGGCCTTCCGGGTGCGCTTCAAGGTGCTGACCATCATCTTTAAAGC